>NC_090225.1:30067684-30260184 GCF_024489055.1 Chanodichthys erythropterus | reverse complement strand
CCGGTCTGACATGCTGGCCTGGCGCTGCTGTCCGAAGTTCGAAGTTATCTGAGAATTTGATGAATATGAATTTGAAATGTCGGTTGATGGGTGATTTGTAGACAGTTATTCATTGACATTTAGTTTGAGTGAAAAGTTAAAGTGAGACCCTTGGGGTATAATGAGCCCCTTATAATTGAGCCAGAAAGCCCACAGGAGCATGTTGTTTATATAATGTAATTTAATGAATATTATATTAATTTAGTATTTAATAATTCCATTAACTAGATGTGCATTTAAAACATATTCATTAATTGTTGTAACATTCGTAGCCAAATTGAGTGGAATCATTCAATCTGAATTCATATCTTGCATCCCACGAAGAACCTTTAACATCCACGAAACCTTCCATTTCACAAAGGGAACACAAAGAACTATTAAAATAGAAACACTAAATATGGTGTTTCTGTGGCATCACAGCAAAAACATTTGTTTTTAAGAGTGTATGATTCGTAGAATTATAGAGTGCAATTCAGAAGTATTTATTATTCAGTTATTCAACTAATCTGTCAAACTGAATGCTGATTCCACATATCGCATAATTAAGATGCATCTCTTCTAAATTAGAATTTACCTTAATAATATATTGCATGATGCATCAACATGCTAAAAATCATCTCAATGTGTTTAGCAGTAAATACACACTTCCTTAGACATACTGAATACATAATTACATCAAGTCTAAGATTAATGAAGTATTAAAAATGTATCATAATATATGTAAAGATATTGATTAATTTGTTGGTAATCTACCAAATGTAACAGTTACAATTGCATTGAAATAGAACTCTATTTGGGCTTCATTTAGTAGGCCTATGTGATATAAACCACCATGCATCATTAAAAGGCATATCCAAATCCAAGAAGCAATGCAATTAAACATGATGAACCTGTCACAAAGTATGGAATTGAACTACAAGTCTTTTCTAGTATAGCATAATAAGGATAAGACTGTTTGACTGTGAATGGGTATTATCTATTATGCGACATACGCCTGACAGCTACACTTGAATAAACATGAGTATCCTCATAAGACATAAAGAAGCATGCAGCAGGTTCTGACTTCAAAACGCTTCTCTGTCTTGGTAACTAATTGGTTATAGGCTGAGAGATCCTCGTTGCGTCACGACGCCATCCAACTCTCGGTTTTACCCCCTTCTCCCTCTCTCTCCCCCTCACTCAGGCGGTGTCAGTCATCCGCGATGCTGGAGAGAGAGCCAGGGTCCGCGCGAAACATGTCTGGGATCACCGTTAGTGAGGCTTGCGATGACTGTTTAACATCAGCGCAGCATCTGAACTCCACGGAAATTTACTCGCATTCTCATGTTGATGAAGACGACGAACTTCTCAAGTACATTTGGAGGGAATATTTGCACCCTAAACAATATGAATGGGTGCTCATAGCTGGATACATCATAGTTTTCCTCGTATCTCTGGTCGGAAACACCTTGGGTAAGTAAGTTTGCAGCGCGCAAGTAACTCAGAAATGTATTTCAGAAGTGCTTTTCAAATGTTTTAGGCTATACTCTCCGACGAGTACCGCTCTACAGGTCTGTCCATCGTGTTGGCTACATTGTTTTGCGCATGGGGTACATTTACGCATTTGGCAGACGCTTTTATGAAAAGAAGGTACACCTTTATCAGTTGTTGCTTTCTCTGGGAATCGAACCCATAATCTCGGCGCTGCTAGCGCGTGCTTTACTCTTTACGCTACGGGGTGGCATCTCACAACATGATCATAAAATATTATAATTTCACTTCTATGCTTAACAGTAAAATTCAGGGCTTTCAAATCATTAATGCATCTAATGAATTTTAAAAATGTAATTAGGCTGCACTTGCTTATTTATTTATGCATTATTTGCAGCTTGTGGCAATTTAAGAATATGCATCTACCTTAACAAAATGTTAAGGCTTTAGCTTTTTTCTTACTTGACATTTAAAGGTGCCCTAGAATTAAAAACTGAATTGACCTTGGCATAGTTGAATAACAAGAGTTCAGTACATGGAAATGACATACAGTGAGTCTCAAACTCCATTGTTTCCTCCTTCTTATATAAATCTCATTTCACGAGTTCACACTTACAAATAAGTCAGATAAAATAAGTGGTATACGTCCCCCTCCCCCTATTTAGTTTAGGAAGTAACCAAGTGAGTGTGAGGAGACGGGGTGGTGGAGGGATGCTGAAAACTGTGGAGGATTCATGGGTGAGTTGACTGTGGTTATATATATACCTGTACTCATTACTGATTGTTGACAGCTGGTTGAGATGATGTGATAATTGAATAGCTTATTTGACTTGTTCCTCCAGAACTACGTTAATAAAACATCATTTGTTTAAAAGACCTCAGAAGAACAGGTGAATCTCAACATAACAACGACTGTTACGTAACGGTCGGGATCATTAATATGTACGCCCCCAATATTTGCATATGCCAGCTCATGTTCAAGGCATTAGACAAGGGCAGCCAGTATTAACATCTGGATCTGTGCACAGCTGAATCATCAGACTAGGTAAGCAAGCAAGAACAATAGTGAAAAATGGCAGATGGAGCAATAATAAATGATATTTTTAGCGATATTTGTAAATTGCCTTTCTAAAAGTTTCGTTAGCATGTTGCTAATGTACTGTTAAATGTGGTTAAAGTTACCATCGTTTCTTACTATATTCACGGATACAAGAGCCGTTGCTATTTTCATTATTAAACACTTTCAGTCTGTATAATTCATAAACACAACTTCATTCTTTATAAATCTCTCCAACAGTGTGTAATGTTAGCTTTAGCCACGGAGCACTATCAAACTCATTCAGAATCAAATGTAAACATCCAAATAAATACTGTACTTACGCGATTAGACATGCTGCATGACGAACACTTTGTAAAGATCCATTTTGAGGGTTATATTAGCTGTGTGAACTTTGTTTATGCTGTTTAAGGCAGTTGCAAGCTTGTGGGCGGGGAGCACGATAATTTAAAGGGGCCGCAGCCTGAATCGGCGCATAGTTAATGAAGCCACAAAATAGGCAGTTAAAAAAAATGAATAAAAAAAAATCTATTGGATATTTTGAGCTGAAACTTCACCGACACATTCAGGGGACACCTTAGACTTATATTACATCTTTTGAAAACACGTTCTACGGCACCTTTAATGTTTTTTTGTTGTTGTTGTTTTTATTCATAGACCTCTGGAAAATCAAACCAAGTGCTAATTGCTATTTTAGAACAAACTGTGATGGATTTGAATTCTGAATGAAAGACATTATGAATTTAATACTGTGCTTTTAAATGTTTTGTGTCCCACTGAGGACTATTTGAAGTTTTCAAGGAATATGATTATGCCCCAATGATCTGAAATCTGAAGTAATTGGTTAACTAATTTTGGCATATTAATCGGAGGTCCTTTGAAATGCTGTGTTTCTTAGAATGCTTTAGTCACATCTTTCATGTGCTATTCTCTTTAAAGGTGCAGTGAGCATTCATTTCATTGCATCAAACAGAATGAAATTTTGGCAGGGCTATCTGTATAAAGCAGGATTTAAAATGACACTTTACAGGAATATTTTTCACAAAAATGGAAACTATGTCATTATTTACACACCATCATGTTGCTCAAAACCTTTATGCTGTTATTTTTTTTCTGTGGAATATTTCTGAAGAATCTTTATGCTGCTCTTTTGGTTAATATGTGACCATATCGTTCAAGTCTCAAAGAAAGAAAAGGACAACAAAAGGCATGATCAACATAATCCAAGACTTAATTCAAAGTCTTCTGAAACTGCATGATTTCTATGTGTGAGACTAAAAGTCATTGTTTCCCTTTATCAGAGCTCTCAAACAAAATACTGTACATTTATAAAGTCTAATTCTGATACAAAATCTCTTCCAGGAAGTCCTGGTCAGGATGGTAGCAGCAGAAGTACAATTTCACACATATACAAAACATACAAGTAAAACAGAAGAAATAGCAAAAGATGAAAGACTTACAGGCCATACCAGCGATATCCATAATACATTTCACCTTAAGTCAAGGATTTTGGAACAGCAACATTTCTCCTCTAGGACAGGGTATTCAAAGAGGAAAGGGTTTCTGAGGTAGTGTGTTCTGAGGGAGCATAAAAAGAGTTTTACCAAGCTCTAAATGCACCCAGGAGACATTTCAATGAATTGATGTGCTAGATTTAGTACTATAAATGCTGGGATAAAAGGCTGGAGTAATTAGTTTATCTAACAATGCCTTGGTAGTAAATAGTAATGTGAGTTTTCTCCTTTGGTAAAGAAGACCACCCTAGAGAGTCGTAAAGAATACAATAGTAAGTGTGTGAGCCGGCACAAAGTGTAATCAGCATGATATGCAGAATCCAATTCCCAAGTAGGAATGCAGTTGTAAATGCGTGTAAATCACGTAGCCTAGCACAGATAGTAATGCGCTTTGCGATTTCTGGCTCCAAATGTGTTGGTTCTCCTGTGTCTTGTGTTCAAATGTCACTGACGTCAAGCTTAATGCAACATCTCTAATGCAGCCAAACTTGATTTGAGAGCTGCAATGGAAGGCAAGATTTTCAGTAATTACATTTTGTCCGCTTCTCACACAGAGCAATTGTATGACTTTTTTCTCTTTCTTTTCTATTTTTGGAGCTTGACAGATGTGTTCACTATAACTAACTGATGCTGTATTCAAATAGCTACGTAAAGAAATCAGTCCAAATCTGATAAGGGGTAATTAAATATAACAAATCAAGTAAAATGTATCATCATTTATTGAAAAATTAAACATTTTATCAAAGTTTGATAATTGCTTTAATCTTTTAAACAACTGAGAATATAGTGATCAAACTACATTTTAATAAAAATCACCTGTTTATAATGTATATATATATATTACATCAGCAAATAAGAGTAAAATTGGATGACTACAGGGACTGTATTGCCAAAAGTATAAAAAAAGATCAGTCAATAATAGAAAATTATTGAAAATATTTAAATCAGGAATGTCAGAATCAGAATGTATAGTTTGTGGATTAAAAAAAAAAAAAAAAAAAAAAATTCATCAAAACCAACACATGTTGAAGTTTTACATTTGATTTGGCATTTATTCTCTTTAGCATGCAGTAAGAAGTATTTCACTCCGTTACCTGATCATTTTGATTCAAATGAGTGAAGAACAAATATATACTCATGTGCGTTATGTATTATGTGCGTTATCATCTCTGACAGACAGCATGTTGAAGCTGCTCACGGCGCCATTTTCTACTTCTTCTTAGAAAGCAATGACGTAGTCAAAACATCTGGTAGTTTTGTTTTCCAGAAAATGCATGACTCGCTGGATCTCTGCCTCTCCTAAATACTGTTGTGTATTGTGCATGTTATTTTTTGACGGTCAATCTTTATTTAAATAGCGCTTTACAAGGCAGATTGTGTCACATGATAACATTTGTGAGGGGTGAACTGTTTGATTTTTGGGTAACCATAAAATGTTTTATGTGTAGTTCATTTAACTTATTTTACAGAATGAGGTTTATTTTCTGGCTTAAATTAATTACATGTTACTCAGAGACTGGCATGTTTGGCTTGCAAATTCATTGACTCTTGGAAATCGTTTTATTTACTTATTTTTTACCAGGAAAGGAGTGGTTTTGATGCACTTTTTTTTTTTTTTTTTTTTTAAACCTATGAAAATGCAGATCCTAAATAAATGGTGGTGGTTGAGGAGATTCCCACTTCCATATGTAAAATCCTTTGAGTACCCAGAAAAGCGCTTTATAAATGTAAGGAATTATTATTAATTATTATTATTAATAGTAAACAAAGTAATTAGTATATAATAGTGAAAAATCACATTTTAAAACTGTTGTTCCATTATTACCTCTTAGCAGATTTTGAATCATATACAGTACTGTGGGAAAAACAGTGTATTGGTTTGGAATGATGTGTGTGTTCATTAATGAAGGAATTTTCATTGTTTTATTATTGGCTGTTCTTTTACATTACTCTATCCCCATGCCATGTCAATTACATGTGTTATCAATATGGGCACTGTTGGATACACAATATTACAATATCTATGATACAGCCATTTACACAGGTTATTACTTTGATAAATGTATGTGGAAGGAAGATAATGTCATTTCAGAAATATTCAGAGTTATTAAATGAAATTGAAAGTACTACATTATTCAAATGCAATCACAATGAATGGCTTTGTAAGAGCACAAGACTTTAAAAGATATGTACTTGACAGTGCAAATGGGATTTTCTTTTGAAACTATTTTCCTTTACATTCTAAAGTGCTCTACTGTATATATATAAAAAGTTTTATTAAGGTCAAAAATGCTTTAATTTAATATGACTGAATCAAAATGAATATGTCAGGCTACACCAATGACAATGACAAATATATTTATAAATGTGATGCTGGTCCAATCAGAATTTCTTATGCAATAATAGTTTTATTAGATGTTTGAAACAAATTAGAAAGCTGATGCAGTATTCAGATGTGTGATATCTAGATGTAGTAGCTATCATGTCTTCTGCGCTGGCATAGAAAGCCGACTGTCTTGGTAAGATCCAAATGAATTGATTTTATTCACGTTAAAAATATTATTTACTACACTGAAACAAACTAAATATATTAATTTATACAGACAAATCAAATGTTATGGGTTAAAGGATTGCATTTTTTTCTTCTTCTTCTTATTTTCTTTACAGTGCATTTAAAATTGGAGTGTCAGCATTTCTGTCCAGTTCTGTGATTGATTCTACTGATAATTCCATTCTTACAAGTATAATAAGCTCTTAGCATAATGACTCTACAGGGGAATGGATTATTGAGTTTTAAACAGTAGTTCATCTCATTCTCTGCCCTCTCTTTGAGGGTTAATTTTATCATCTTATAGCAATTGTGCAATTATGCAATACACTTGCAGGTGGGAGTTCTGTCGCAGAGCTACTGCATAGCTTTGATAAGTGTCAGTGGCTTTTTCCTGGAAGTGCAGGGATGTGCTGTGGGGGGTTTTCAAACAACCAGAGCAATGGTGATCATGTGATGAGCAGATGAAACAAGCGTAAAGACAGAAATAGAGCCAGTCCTACTACCACTGTGAGGATGCTCTGAAAATGCCCTACGTGCGATGACGGTTCCTCTACTCTGCCGTTAAATCAAAGCGTGTTCATGCGCTAACTGAAAATCCCTAAACCTCAAGGGAAAGTCCAGATTTTCCTGGCAAGAGGCTGCACAAAAGCAAGGCCATAACTGTGTCTTGAATACTGGTGGGAGGAGAGAGTTAGTGTTGCACTGGAGGCTTTATTTAAAGGTATTAAAGGGGTCATGAAATGCAGTTTCAGATTTTTATATTATGTTTCTAGAGGTCGGCTTATTAAGTTTTCAAAGTTTTTAGCACCAAAAAAAGTCCAATATTTGTTTAATATATATCACAGCACCTGTTAGTGGGTGGATATATTAGGCAGCAAATGAACATTTTGTCCTCAAAGTTGATGTATTAGAAGCAGGAAAAATGGGCAAGAGTAAGGATTTGAGTGAGTTTGACAAGGACCAAATCGTGATGCTAGACGACTGGGTCAGAGCATCTCCAAAACTGCAGCTCTTGTGGGGTGTTCCCGGTCTGCAGTGGTCAGTATCTATCAAAAGAGCTCCAAGGAAGGAACAGTGGTGAACCGGAGACAGGGTCATGGGCGGCCGAGATCATTGAAGGCTGGACTGTGTGGTCCGATCCAACAGAGCATCAGTTTGTTGCATATGGAGCTGCAGATCAGTCAGGGTGCCCATGCTGACCCCTGTCCACCGCCGAAAGAGCCAACAGTGACACGTGAGCATCAGAACTGGACCACGGAGCAATGGAAGAAGGAGGCCTGGTCTGATGAATCACGTTTTCTTTTAAATCACGTGGATGGTCGGGTGCGTGTGCGTCTCTTACCTGGGGAACACATTGCACCAGGATACACTATGGGAAGAAGGCAAGCCAGCGGAGGCAGTGTGATGCTTTGGGCAATGTTCTGCTGGGAAACCTTGGGTCCTGCCATCCATGTGGATGTTACTTTGACACGTACCACATACCTAAGCATTGTACATCCTTTTATGCAAACAGTATTCCCTGGTGGCTGTGGCTCTTTCAGCAGGATAATGTGCCCTGACACAAAGCAAAAATGGTTCAGGAAGGGTTTGAGGAGCACAACAACTAGTTTGTGGTGTTGACTTGACCTTCTGAAGGGACTTTACCTCAGCAGAGGATGTGATTGGATAACTGGACTAACCAATGGATGAGCATCTCAAATGATGGTTTGGAGGTTCTGAAATGCCTGAGTCAAAGTCTGTCATCAGAATGATTTGATTTAATTCCCTCTAGAAGTGTCTCACACAATAGTGTTCCCAAACACCAGCATCCGAACGCAAGAGAACATGACAGCGTTTATTGTGTTTTCGAGACGCAACTCATTTATGATAAAGGAAAAAGAGCCACAATTTCTTCCCTGATTGCAGCAACATTCAATTTTATTACAGATATTTTGCGGCAATTTCCCAGGAAGTGCCAATTTTGTTCTCTTGAACACATGGGATGGAAACGGTGCTTAATTTGCAAATGTTTTATGCGCAATTTTATGCACAGGTTAAATTTGCAACTTTGTTTGGAAGCACAGCTTTGTATGTCTACATCAGACGCAAGCGGCACAATGTGGAAGATGACTGTAGGGACGCAGATGGAATTTAGAAGTCTGTTTCTGACGCGTGCTTTGCCTTGAATAAATCAAGTCATTGTCCATACCATTGGAATAAAGTCGGATATGCCAATCCATTTATTGTCCATTTGGCATTGCAAATAACAAAAATAAAGGAAAAATAAAACTTTAAACATAACTTCGATTCTTCATTAATAAACAAATATTCTATTTAAACAAACTGTTAAGAGGCACGAGCACAATCCTGCACAATTTGCTGCGGTCAAAAAGTTTGTTTGACCTTCCATTGCGCACCTGTAAAGGCCCCCATATACTTCAAATGAAATCGAAGAACGAACTGATGTGACGTCATTTCGAACAAAATCAGGCCAAAACGAAGTTCATTTTGTGTTCTTTTTGGAAGTTCAAAACGGCTTGCCAAAGCAAACTTTCAGAAAAATAAACAAACGTGACGTGACTGGAGTGCTAATTTGCAGAGCTAGTGCTAACATACCCATGTTATGATCAGACGCTTTTCTTATGCTTTCTATATAAAAAAAAAATGCTGTTTTCTCATTTTTGTTGTGTTTATTTTGTTACTGAGAAGAAAGTGTACAGCACGTATTTACATATTCATCTAACCGTCGCTCTCAGCAGTGTGGGTGGTGTCAGATGTTCGTTTACAGTATATCGCTGGTCACGCATTTCGAACTTTGTTTTACTCCTAAACGAAGAACGAAAAAGAACTTCGTTTGAAGTATACTGGAGCCTTCACTCATCAGTGGTTGGCTTAAATGTACTCAAAATACTCACATGCCCTCTAGTGTCACAAACACAAATTACAATAAAATGGCTCCAACAACGACAATAGAACCCATTAAAATCAGTGATGCTGTCTACACTGCAGTGTGATGCGACACGACAAATCCCCGACAGTAAACTGATGCCTCATTCTATTTCTGATGTACTGCATTTGCTTGCGCTACTTCTAGAAACGGTGAGAATAAAATTAAATGTACTTACCTGCATTGCCTCCGAGGATAAAATGCTTGGCACTGCTGTATGTTTCAATAAAAAAATATTTTAAAAAATTAGCAGCACGCTGATAATAATTTACAAAAAAAGTCAGTTGTGAAATATGAAGATCAAACAAAAACTTTATGTTTCAGTCGAACCCATTATAATCTGTGACATCACGATTCTACCAATTTTAAATCTGGCCATTTTAGAAGGTAGAAAAGAATAATTCATATTTTAAAGTTTTTAGTTTTGAGTTTGAAACATGCAGTATGTTTTTATTGTAGAGTAACCTCTTAAATGTGTAAATATAAAGAACATTTTGATTCTGCATTTCATGACCCCTTTAAATAATTAAATGATTTAAATGAATTTAGGGGAATAAATAATAATAATAATAATAATAAACAGTAAAAGAACAAAACATTTTTATAATCATTTTAAACTATTTTCAAATAATGTTTATTTTTTATATATATCTAAATATGCATGCAAATAAAATGTTGAACAAAATTATTCGGTTATCATGCATTTTCAATTCACAGGGAGACAATTTAGCCATTTCTCAGTGTCTATGGTGGTGACAGCCCTGCACTATAGTGCTGTCCATAACACCTGTAAGCTGGGATTCACTGACCGTAGGGAATGTCCCTCGAGGATGCTGGCAGCCAAACCAGGCAATGTGCCAACACTGATATAGCCTGGGGCTTCAGGTCATTACATCACCTCATCGTCTACTCTGCCCCCTAGGCTCATTCAACAGCTGTGACTTCATTCATTCTCAGGTTGCTTCACATGTCCCAATTTTGGAGACAAAACAGTCCATTTTCAAACTGCACAAACCTCTCTGTAGTTTTATGGGTTTCACAAAAGAGACAGTGATAAGGAAAGACCAAATTGTTCTGATAAACAAGAAAAAAGACAACATTTGCCACATATCATAGAGAAGAATGGCTTATTGGTATTGGGCAGTTATTCAGAACTGAGTCATAATACAAGCCATTTATAATGAAAGCAGGCAAACAAAAATGTATTTGTCAGTCTGCGCTTTATTGGAAGAAATCTTCAGTTCCTTTATTGTCGAGAAACAACCCAACCATCGGATATGTGAATAGTCTTCTCATATTTCACCCATTACATGTGCAATATAGAGACGCCGGGGCTAGTTGTCACATGTTTTACTCAAGCGAATGTTTCTAAAAGGAAGGTCAATTTCTGTACAATAATTTTAGGTTCCAAAAACGCTTTTGAATATTTATTACCCAGAATTACATAATACAAAACAATTTATGAAATAGGGTTAGTATGTAAAAGGTAGCATAAATAAATAAAGTAAAATTCGTAGTTAGTTAAAATGTGACAACTTTCCCCAACCGAACATGAAAGATACCATTTTCCTGAAAATACAGTCAAACCTTAAAATTAGCTGTGACAAAATTATTTGAATTTTACAGAATTCTCAGAATTTATTCTAAGTGAAGAGACTTTTGAACTGGGTTTGTACACACATCTGTAAATAGACTTTTGATTCATAACCTTACAGGCCTTGCAAACATTTCCCAGTTTGACAACTAACCAGCTTTTCTATTACCTTGTATTATCAATCTTGAATTGTCAGTTCATTCATAATCATTGCTGTTTTTTTTTTTTTTTTTTTTTTTTTTTCCGGATTCAGTACACATTGTGTTTGTATCTGATATATGGCGTTGACACAGCTAGTATTAACCATGTGACAAAATGGGCGAAGCAGGAGTCTGCATCAAAACATAATAAATATGAACATGTTTTACAGGTTAATCAAAAATAATTCTGTGATACATACATGTTTATTTTTGCACTCCTGATGTTTAGCACTATTTATTGCATCCCTTTTCTGTACTACCTGACAAAAGCAGTTTTTTTTTTTGAATTATTAATTTAATTAAGTTCTGAATTATTAATTTAATTAAGTTCCACACTAAATATGCTAAACAAACAATCAACATTAATCAACTGATGTTACATGGCTGCTTATGTGTCAAGGCAGTTGGTAATCCACAGCTATGTCTTATTCATGAGACACTCAGACCTATATTTTCATGAATTTACTGCACAAATGCTTTCTAAACAAAACAATTTGTGGCATAGCAATCACTCATCATCTGGTAGAATAAAATACAAATCAAGATAACAGAGGTAGTCTTTAGGATATGGGGACATTTTCAATCAAATCACATTCAGGCATGTGATCATCTAAAGATATATATCAAATAAAGAAATATCTCACTATTGCAATAATACATACTATTGTTCTGTAAAGTTAAAAAATAATCATAAAAATATATTATAATACAATATATGTTACAATGAAAATATTAATAGAATTATTATTAACAACAACAATAATACATATTTTCATTATTTTTGTTTATATTTTTTTAAGTTTACTTTAGTGAACAACAGTAAAATTATAATACCAACATTTACGGTTGTCTTAATTTGCTTTGCTTTCAAACACTAAACCATTGAGCTTTCATTTTGGCAGAAAACTGCAGGGAGACCTTATCACTTCTCTTTGTGTAACGTGTGGCTTCTAGCATGCAGGACAATGAAGATACAAAGAGTATTCCAAGAATATAAAGTATTTACTACACTAAACAAAACACACAGGAGATCACAAGAGCAAACATTTGTTAGAAAAAACAAACCATAGGGGCGGTTTTCTGGACAGAGATTAAGCCTAGTCCTAGAATAAAATGGCCCTTTAAACCAGATTAACAGAAATCTGCTTTCTCTGTCATGGTTTAAAATAGTCCTAGAGTTTAATAAACTGATTTCCTAGAGGAAGACTAGAGCTACTCCAGGACTAAACTGAGGCTTAAATTAAACCTACCAGCGGCCCAGAGGTTCAACCAACTCTGAGTTAAAACTTGAACTCTGAGTTGACTTAGCCTGAAATGGGAAACTAAGTTTTTAGTTTCAGAGCAGCTGAATTGAGTCAGTTCAGTCGACTCTGAGTAGGCTGACTCGGAGTTAAGCGCGTGCACCACGACTATGAAAAGCCATCATCAATGGAGCTCCGATATAACGATTCACCATGGCAACAGCATGTGACAAAATGACGTTTGCATACTTCTGAGTCAATGCAAGTTTCACTGTTATAATATTAAAGGTGAAAACTGGTAGAATGGTAAGTTATTGAACTAATATTCATTTTCATGGTATCCCACATGCAAAAAAGAAGAAGAAAAAAATAATTTAACAGGATGCAATAATAAGAGTGTAAATGATTTTATCATTATTAAACACTCGTTAGGCAATTTACTTCCCACTTTTAGAACATTTTCTTCATTTTCTTGAAAATAAATGCCTTTCTGATGTGAAAAGGGAGAATAGCGAACTCGGCAGAAGGCAGATTCGAACCCAGGCAAACGCGTCACAAGTGACTTCATCGTGCTCAACACACTTCTGCCTACACCACTGCAGCCATGCAGTAAATGTGTTGATTTTAACCTTGTGTGACATTGCAAGGTAGCAGAGCTACTGTAAATTCACACTTAGCCATAGACACTCCAAATAATCTTGTTTTCCGTTTGCATTAACATTATTTTTATTACCACACTAACAGATATTGATCATTTTACTTAAGTAAAATGCACTTAATTTAGATCCCCCCAGGAGACAAGACTAAATATCTTATATCATTTTCTTATACAAAATCCATCTTGATTTAAGAATTTTTAGATATTTGTACTTGAAATATGACAAAAAAATACTCTACACTAACTTGGATGGGTTAAATGCAGAGAGTATGGGTTATGATACTTGGCATTCACATCATGCCATTTAATGTACAGCCCCAATTCCAGAAAAGTTGGGACCTTTTGTAAAATGCAATAAAATCAAGAATCTTTGAATTTGAATTTATTGAAAGGATAGCCCCATGAGATGAAACATCTCATTTTCGAGGGGGTCCCAAAAAAAAACTTAACACAATACCAAAAACAAAAACAAAAAAACTAAAAAAACAAAAACACACATATGAAACCAGCAACAACAGCAAAAAAAGTCACTTAAACAGATAAGCAGCTCATTCCCCTAATCTTACACATACAGTCTACAGCTGTATTAAACAAACATGTACACAAAACATACATTTTACTGCAAAGATGAAAAACAAAAATATACTTGCACCCTGAAAAACAACAACAAAAATAAATAAGTGAATAAGGAAGATTGTTTCAGTCAGATGGAGCCTTGTATTGAAATGACCTGCGGCCAATTTCAGTGAAGTTCTAGGGACAACGAAAAATGAATACTTTTAACTGAATACTTTAATTGAACCTTTTAACTGACAAAAGTACAAAGAAAAAACAATCCCAATGTTTTTGCTGGCCAAATTAATTTATTTTGTAAATATAATAACATTTTCATGCCTGCAACACACTCCAAGAAAGTTTGGGATAGAGGCTAAATAAAAGTGAAAAGATTGCAGAATATCCAAGTTAAACTGTTTTGAAACAGCCCACAATTAGCAGGTGAATTGGTAATTGACCCTTCGCCGGGAGTTTGATTGACAAGCGATCTAACCAATCAGAATGCTGCATCCGTCATTTTGTCCAACAAAGCAGCCAGTAGTTAGAAGATTAACCTCGGTGGAGTTAAACTTGAAAAATTGTGTATATTGCCGTCTTTCCGCGTTTGAAACAACATTGATTCTCATGTTCATTCATGTTTATTTGACGCTATAAATGCACTAGTAGGAAGAGATGATCGGTTCACGAGCCTCTTGAGCTGAGGCGCTACAGAAATCTGTCACGATCATGATCACGATACATTAAAGAGCCACAAAACGGTTTTTATTGTTTTAATTTCTTTAATAACTACACAGTTTGCAAGCTGGGACTTTGTTTAATATCATAAGTAAC
Organism: Chanodichthys erythropterus; assembly: GCF_024489055.1. NCBI lineage: Eukaryota > Metazoa > Chordata > Actinopteri > Cypriniformes > Xenocyprididae > Chanodichthys > Chanodichthys erythropterus. The sequence goes on along the minus strand of NC_090225.1, from coordinate 30,245,548 downwards.
CTGTCCTGTCTTGTCTGTCGACATGTTGTCAGTGTCCTCTTTGCTCCGAAATGTATTTTTCACTGCGTGTGGCGTGACAGCGCCACGGCTTGTCGGATAAAGCAACAGTAACTAAGGGGGGCGGGTCTTTGCGAAGTGTCAATTGGTGAGGGCATCGTGTTTGGGTATAAAAAAGGAGCATCTCAGTCTTTGCAAGCAAAGATGAGTCATGGCTCACCACTTAGTGCCAAATTCCATGAGAATTGTCAAACAATTCAACAATCACATTTCTCTATGCAAGGCAGGAAACCTCTGTTGAATGTGCATGACCTTCAAGCCCTCAGATGACATTGCATGAGAAACCATCATGCTCCTGTGTTAAAAATAGCCACATGGGCTCGGGAGGACTACGGAAAGTCAATGTAACTTAACACATTCTGCTGCTGCATCAAGAAATGCAACTTGAATCTCTGTTATGCAAAGGAATAAACCATACATCTGTTATATAAAGAGATAATGCAGAGTTCTCTGGGCCTGAGCTCATCTCAGATGGTCTTAAAGACAGTGGAAATGTGCTGTGGTCAGATAAGTCCACGTTTTGGCTTGTTTTGGGTAAAAATGAACATTGAGTTCTCAGTCCCAAAGACAAAAGGGACCATCCAGACTTTAATTAGAGACAGCTGCAAAATCAAACATCTGTCATGGTATGGGGGTGCATCAATGAAAACGGTGTTGGAGACTTGCATGTGTGTGAAGGTTTACCATTGATATAGGGGTGTACATTGAAATTGTACAGAGGCATACACTGCCATCAAGATGGCATCTTGTCTCGGATGCAGAACAATGCCAGGCCTCTTTCTGCATGAGCTACATCAGAGTGGTTTCTAGATACTCTACACCGTAGAAGGGATGTGCTTCACTGGCTTGCCTGCAGACCAGATCTGTCTCCTATTGAAATGTATGGCCCATCATGAAAAGGACAATCAGACAACGATGACCACAGACTTATGTGCAGCTGTCTTTTTTCAGGAGAGATTGGGCAAATATTCCACTTGCAAAACTGCAAAAAATAGTATCCTCTATTCTCAAATGATTAAAAAGTGTAATTAAAAGGAAAGGTGACAGTGGTAAACATGCCTCTTTGGAATGTGTTGTATCAATCAAAATCTAAATTTGTTTATATTTACAATTAAGTTGGTCAATGAACATTTTTAAAATCTTTTCTTTGCAGTTTTGTCAGTTAAATAAAGGTTCAAGAGAATGAACAAATCACAGATTCTTGGTTTTATTGCATGTAACAAAATGTCCCTACTTTTCTGGAAATAGGGTTGTGTCAGCTAATGAGACTAAGTTTGATACTTGCATGTCTCACTCATTTGAATAGAAGTGTCCTGATGCAATTTGCTGAGGCTCCAGCTGATCTTTCATGAAGTTGTCTTGATGAGAGAGTACCAGTTTTGAGTCAGAGGAAATTTGATGGATGGAAAGACAAGGCTGCAGCCTGGCACAAACTTAAGGGTCCTTAGAAGACTTCTAGATCATCTTCAGTTTCTCAGAATCAGCAATGGGGAAGTAGGTGAATGGCCTGATTTGTGATCAGTGATCTTTTAAAGGATGAAGATGTCTCAACCTCTAAGGAGTAGTTCCTTTGGAGGGAAAATTTACGATCCTTTGTCTTCTAGCTGGGTGTTTTGAATATGAAATAGGATTAAGTATTAAGAGAAGAGACTTATAAGAGTCTTAAAATATTAATATGTAACAGAGTTAGCAAAATGTAATGTCAATGAACATAAAGGAAACTAAAATCTCAGTTCATAGATACCACACATGCTATATATGTGGTCTTGGTTAACTACAGTGTGCACTTTAACTGAGTTTCAATAGAGTTTGAATTAATGCATGTGCAAAACAATGTAAGAGAACATACACCGATTAGGCATAACATTATGACCTCCTTCCTAATATTGTGTTGGTCCCCCTTTTGCTGCCAAAACATCCCTGACCCATCAAGGTGAAGGTGTGCTGTGGTATCTGGCACCAAGATTTTATAAGGCGATCCTTTAAGTCCTGTAAGTTGCAAGGTGGAGCCTCCATATTCCACAGATTCTCGATTGGATTGAGACCTGGGGGAATTGGAGCTCAAACTCATTGTTGTGCTCCTTAAACCATTCCTGAACTATTTTTGCTTTGTGGCAGGGCGTTATCCTGCTGAAAGAGGATAACGACCGTTTCCATGAAAGGGTGTACATGGTCTGCAACAACGCTTAGGTAGGTGGTACGTGTCAAAGTAACATCCACATGGATGGCGAGACCCAAGGATTCGCAGCAGAACATTGCCCAAAGCATCACACTGCCTCCGCCGGCTTGCCTTCTTCCCATAGCACATCCTGGTGCCATGTGTTCCCCAGGTAAGTGACGCACACGCACCCGGCCATCCACGTGATGTAGAAGAAAACGTGATTCATCAGACCAGGCCACCTTCTTCCATTGCTCCGTGGTCCAGTTCTGATGCTCACGTGTCACTGTTGGCTCTTTCGGCGGTGGACAGGGGTCAGCATGGGCACCCTGACTGGTCTGCAGCTATGCAGCTCCATACGCAACAAACTGATGCTCTGTGTATTCTGACACCTTTCTATCAGAACCAGCATTAACTTCTTGAGCAGTTTGAGCTACAGGAGCTCGTCTGTTGGATCGGACCACACGGGCCAGCCTTCGCTCCCCACATGCATCAATGAGTTTTGTCCGCCCATGACCCTGTCGCCGGTTCACCATTGTTCCTTCCTTGGAGCACTTTAGATAGATACTGACCACTGCAGACCGGGAACACCCCACAAGAGCTGCAGTTTTGGAGATGCTCTGATCCAGTCGTCTAGCATCACAATTTGGCCCTTGTCAAACTCACTCAATTCCTTACACTTGCCCATTTTTCCTGCTTCTAACACATCAACTTTGAGGACAAATTATACACTTGCTGCCTAATATATCCCACCCACTTACAGGTGCCGTGATGAAGAGATAATCAGTGTTGTTCACTTGACCTGTCGGTGCTCATAATGTTAAGCCTGATCAGTGTATGATTACATAGGAAAATTGGATACATGATTGTGCAAGTGATTATATCTATTATATGATTTTATATGGAGGGTATAGGGTTAGGATGGACTGTTTATAAACGGTATAATTGTTTGTTTAAAAGTGATTTTGGTGTGAAACTCTAAGACTTATCTTTGTTACTATGTTAAACAGAGTCCTGGTGTTAGCTGCATTTGGGATGTTAGTTGCTCTTCATGGGCAGTGCCTTAATCTCAGTCGATACAATTATCTTTCTCTTTGTATTTTTTTTCAATTTTTTTTATCAATATTGTACAAGATTACCCGCTTCAAAACAATGTGATAAACGAGTTCAGTTAAAACTAATCTAAAAGTAATAAAAAAGTAGTGAGAATATATTACTTTAAATGTGTAACGTAATGGATTATGATACTACCTTTAAATTTTGCCATGAAATTTGGAATCAGTAATCGACTACAATTTGTCAACAATCTATGCAGTACTGCTTGTTGGCTGGAATTTTGCATTTCATGCATCAATTTTTAAAGCCACAATTTTTGGAAAACACTGTATTACTCATGGCATCTTTCTTTTCAGTTTGTTTTGCAGTTTGGAAAAACCATCATATGCGCACAGTGACCAACTACTTTATCGTGAACCTGTCCTTCGCAGACATCCTGGTCACAATCACATGTCTTCCTGCAAGTCTAGTGGTAGACATTACAGAAACCTGGTTCTTTGGACAGACCCTGTGCAAGATATTACCTTACTTACAGGTAAGGAAACGGATAACATATTGACTTTAATTAAGAAATTTGGCACTATATTTTTCTTTTCATAGGAAGCCCTATGTATCAAAATGAAGTTTCAAAATGTTTTGAAACTTTTGTGAATTATGACACGTTTGATTTTGCAAATCTACAACTTCTGACGCATCAGATTCTGCTGCTAGAGGCTGTTTGTGCTTTTTAAGTGATTGCTTTGCTTTGCCATCAATAAATCACATAAACAGCTTAAGGTCTTTGAAAGATGTATTTATTTTTTGCTATTTTTTTAATTGAGATGCACTGCACTAAATGGCATGCTTGTCAACAACATTAGATGGAACTGATGGAGTTTCTGGGGATGAAAACATGCTCTTCTGGTCATTTTTAAAGGTATATTGGGAACACATTTTCTTCAACCTTATGTCTTTGAAGGATATAATGGATCGACTATAATATTTCAGCTGACATACCCTTCACAGTTTGAAAGCTACAAGTACTGTTGTTTCTTCTCTATCCCTGATAGGCATGGTTATCTCTGCTAGTTGGATGACTGAATATTAATGAGAGTTTTGAAGTTGTCAAGAATGAAGAAGCAGCTGTGAGCCAAGGCTGCGGCTGCTTCAAGTGTTGACAAATGCCGGAATAAAATCAGTTGTTTCCAATTACATTCATGCCTTTTGACCCTCAAAGAGAGACATGTTTGATTGATGCCAGTATAATGTAGGATGTTTGCATCTTTCAAATGCATCCCAGACACTTAAGCTCAAACTTCTTTGAACTTACATTTAGAGTGAAGCCAGGACATCAAAAATAGTTCCACTTGAGCAGGACTAAAGTATGAAGTCTTTATTCAATAGATGTTATGCAGAAACATTCAGACATATGTTGAAGCACTTCAAAGCATATCTGTTGGAATTTGCACAGAAGACACGCATTGAAAATCAAGTGATAATCATGCCATCTGATGTCCTATTGTTTCTAAATAGGGTACTCTTCTTTTAGGAATGAAATTTCTACAATAGAATCCACATTTATATTTTCAGCCCAGATACTGCCATGGTTATTGCTGATCTTACACGTTTTAGACCAGAGTTTCCTAAAATGGGGTTCATGAGTCAGTGAAAAGTTAATAGTTAGCTGCGTGTTCAGTTTGTTCTTTGGTTTCCTGAGTTTCTCTTGTTTGCATGTTTCTTTGTTTAAATTTTCAGAATTTCTATAATTTCTGTGGACAGAAGTTCATAGCTTTTCAGGAGTATTGTGCCAAAATAAAATCTCAAGGATTTAAAATGTTTAAAACTTGAGGGATTGAACATTTGGAAATGAAGAATTTAAGACATAAATATTAGTATTGTAACTCTGTGCAGTGTAGTGTAAATAAAATTCATAAATATAACAAATATATTTTTTATTTTATACTACATATGCAATTTACAACAGTGATATACACTCACCTAAAGGATTATTAGGAACACCATACTAATACTGTGTTTGACCCCCTTTCGCCTTCAGAACTGCCTTAATTCTACGTGGCATTGATTCAACAAGGTGCTGAAAGCATTCTTTAGAAATGTTGGCCCATATTGATAGGATAGCATCTTGCAGTTGATGGAGATTTGTGGGATGCATATCCAGGGCACGAAGCTCCCATTCCACCACATCCCAAAGATGCTCTATTGGGTTGAGATCTGGTGACTGTGGGGGCCATTTTAGTACAGTGAACTCATTGTCATGTTCAAGAAACCAATTCGAAATGATTCGAGCTTTGTGACATGGTGCATTATCCTGCTGGAAGTAGCCATCAGAGGATGGTCATAAAGGGATGGACATGGTCAGAAACAATGCTCAGGTAGGCCATGGCATTTAAACGATGCCCAATTGGCACTAAGGGGCCTAAAGTGTGCCAAGAAAACATCCCCCACACCATTACACCACCACCACCAGCCTGCACAGTGGTAACAAGGCATGATGGATCCATGTTCTCATTCTGTTTACACCAAATTCTGACTCTACCATCTGAATGTCTCAACAGAAATCGAGACTCATCAGACCAGGCAACATTTTTCCAGTCTTCAACTGTCCAATTTTGGTGAGCTTGTGCAAATTGTAGCCTCTTTTTCCTATTTGTAGTGGAGATGAGTGATACCCGGTGGGGTCTTCTGCTGTTGTAGCCCATTCGCCTCAAGGTTGTGCTTGTTGTGGCTTCACAAATGCTTTGCTGCATACCTCGGTTGTAATGAGTGGTTATTTCAGTCAAAGTTGCTCTTCTATCAGCTTGAATCAGTCGGCCCATTCTCCTCTGACCTCTAGCATCAACAAGGCATTTTCACCCACAGGACTGCCGCATACTGGATGTTTTTCACACCATTCTTTGCAAACCCTAGAAATGGTTGTGCGTGAAAATCCCAGTAACTGAGCAGATTGAAATACTCAGACCGGCCCGTCTGGCACCAACAACCATGCCACGCTCAAAATTGCTTAAATCACCTTTCTTTCCCATTCTGACATCTTTCCCATTCTTGACCAGGACCACACCCCTAAATACATTGAAGCAACTGCCATGTGATTGGTTGATTAGATAATTGCATTTATGAGAAATTGAACAGGTGTTCCTAATAATCCTTTAGGTGAGTGTATTTCTGTCTTCAATTTTATAATTATAGTTATAATAATAATAATTATTATTTATTATTAATTAATTAATTAATTAATTATTATTCACATTGATTGGGTTCCTAAAGCTTCATCTCAACTAAAAAAAGTCCAGCTATAAAAACAAAATAAAACACTTACTAATATTAGTAAAACTGTAATATTAGTAAAGATTATATTTTATCTACTGTATTTACTTACATGTGTGTGTCAGGTGTGTCTTGTTTATTATCTCATTAATTCCCTCATTAGTTCCTGTATAAGTACTCATTGGTTTGTTCAATCTTTATCCTGTTACTGGCCTCTGGAAGAGTATGTTGAGGAGTTCTTGCTATATTACACCCTGGTGAGCTGGAACACTCATATGCTCAAAGCCTGTTTTCGGGAGCGACTGGATGACAAGCTGTATCAGTTCCTTTCTCTTCTTAAAAGCAGCTCTTCTTTGGTTGAATATATTAATTATGTCCTCTGGTTGAATGGTTCTGATTTTCTTGTTGAGGAAATTTATGAGGACATTCCCAGCTGTCATCCAGACCCACCCTGAAAACATTTGGCTACTCCAGCAAACCTCAAGCCTGCGTACAAGCCTTTCATGGACCTTACCACCAGGGTATCCACTCCAAAGCCTGCTCCCAAGTCCATCCCAGAGTCTCGTCGCAAGATGGCCACCATCGCTAAGCCTCGTCGCAAGATGGCCACCACTCCAGAGCCTCGTCACAAGATGGCCGTCACCACGCCTGAGCCCTCGGTAAAGATGGTCGCCGCCAAAGATGAGCCCTCGGTAAAGATGGTCGCCGCCAAAGATGAGCCCTCATCCAAATGGCCACCATGCCTAATTCCTCTCCAGAGCTAATGGATGACTTATGGCTGATTGACTTCTGGTCAGAACCTGTACCGGTCCCTAACTAGAGTCCAGTGATGGCTCCAGCCTCTGAGTCCACTCCAGTGTCTTCTCCAGCCCCTGAGTCCATAACCAGTGTCTTCTCCAGCCCCTGAATCTGCTCCAGTGTCTTCTACAGCCCCTGAGTTCACTCCAGTGTCTTCTCCAGCCCCTGAGTTTGCTCCAGTGTCTTCACCAGCCCCTGGATCCACTCTAGTGTCTTTGCCTGCCCCTGAGTTCACTTCTGTGTCTTCTCCAGCCCCCGAATCTGCTCCAGTGTCTGCTTCAGCCTGTGACCAGGGTCCAGTGATGGCTTCAGCCCCTGACCAGAGTCTAGTGACCGCTCCAGTCCCCGAGTCAGCTCCAGACTCTGCTCCAGTCCCTGAGTCAGCTCCAATTTCTGCTCCAGTCCCTAAGTCAGCTCCAGACTCTGCTCCAGTCCCTGAGTCGACTCCAGCTCACCAGGCCACTGCAGTCCTTGAACTCAGCCCAGTGCATGCTTCTATACTATAGAGCATTGCAGTGTCCCTAATGGCACTAGCAATTGTGTGTGTTTGGGCCACACATGCAATCGCTCCAGCCGCTGGTCCCGCTCCGGCCCCTGATACCTGTTACTCCGGCATATACCCATAGCCAGAGTGCCCGAGCCTGGGGTCCAGGCCGAGGCCACTGAGGCCACACCGCCATGGTGCCCTGAATGTCCTGAATGTCCTGATCCGTCATGGTGCCCCGAACTGCCCGATCCGCCATGGGCCCCTGAATTGTCCGATCCGCCATGGGCCCCCTGAACTGCCCGATCCGCCATGGCCCCCTGAACTGTTCATTCTGCCATGGCTCCCTGAACTGCTCGATCCGCCATGGGCCCCTGAACTGTCTGATCTGCCATGGGCCCCCTGAACTGCCCGATCCGCCATGGCCCCCTGAACTGTTCATTCTGCCATGGCTCCCTGAACTGCCCGATCCGCCATGGGCCCCTGAACTGTCCGATCCGCCATGGGCCCCCTGAACTGCCCGATCCGCCATGGCCCCCTGAACTGTTCATTCTGCCATGGCTCCCTGAACTGCCCGATCCGCCATGGGCCCCTGAACTGTCTGATCCGCCATGGGCCCCCTGAACTGCCCGATACGCCATGGCCCCCTGAACTGTTCATTCTGCCATGGCTCCCTGAACTGCCTAATCCGCCATGGCCCCCTGAACGGTTGGTACCACCCTGGAGGCATCCTACCTGTATGCATCTTCCCACGACCTCCAGGGGGAAGTAATGTCACATGTCTGTCTGTTTTTCACTGTTCTTTTGTCTCCCATTTTTCAGTTTCCTGCCTTTAGTTAGTTGCCTTGGTTACTCATTTGATTAGTGTCCTCGTTTTGGGTGTGTTTTGTGATTATCTCATTAATTCCATCATTAATTCCTGTATAAGTACTCCTTGGTTTGTTCACTCTTTGTCCTGTCACTGTTATGTTTTGGATGTGTTACTTACCTGTTATAAAATAATATTTTATCTAGTATAACATTATCATATGAACTAGAAAATGACAGTGTACAGCATGGCAGGAATTACTTTTTTACATGTTAATATTACTCAGTACTTAAATGTATAATTACACTGTAACAAGGACACCTTAAAATAAAGTGTGACTGGTCTTTGCCTGGTCATAATTCTTGTTTCACACTGTGGTTGTGGGTCTCCATCTCCTGTCTTTTGCCTTCTAGACGATCTCTGTGTCAGTATCGGTTCTGACTCTGAGCTGCATTGCCCAGGATCGCTGGTATGCTATCTGCCACCCACTGAAGTTCAAGAGTACTGCCAAAAGGGCCCGCAAGAGTATCATTCTGATCTGGCTGGTTTCCTGTGTGATCATGATTCCACAAGCCATAGTCATGGAATGCAGCAGTCTGCTGCCAGAACTTACCAACAAAACCAGCCTGTTCACCGTGTGTGATGAACAGTGGGCAGGTAAGAGATCTTTTGCTACTTCACAGTCTCCTATCAAGGCACAGTAGGGCTATATACCATTTTAGACAGATCATTTATTTTTGCTGTGGGAGCACAGAGAGATAGTAAGGTTCAATCAAGTATTGACATCAACCTTAAAGAACATAGTTTATGGCTGTTTTTTGGCTAAAGCTGTGTTCTCTCCATAACAGTGTTCAATTAACCCTCTGGAATTTGAGGCATTTTTTAAAGTGCCCCTATCAAGGTTCGAACAGATACTGTAAAATTAAATTCAAGGACTTCCAATGACTTTTCAAGCACTACCTTTTTGGTTTTCCTTTTTTTTTTCAAGGTTTTCTGCATTAACATAGTCCTGCTAATTAACATATTCCTGCTAATATCCCAATTTTTAAAGAGGAGGTTTAATAATAAAGTTATGAATAGGATTTTTTTTATTATTATGTTACATATCAATTTATTAGTAAAAAAGGAAACAACTGCACACTCACTGAAGCATAAAGACTGATTTAATATACCAACGTTTCGGCTCGTAGCCTTTGTCAAGGTATAATTTAAGAATGGAGAATAGTTTACATTGTTTACGAAATTCTTACGAAGTTCCTAAACGTAATTTAGGGAGGAGCGAGCCCATCTAATCTTCCAATCAACATCCAGAGTATATAAGCAGCTGCTTACCTCTCTTCAGTCTCAGCTGTTCCAGCATCCCTCCACCTCCCCAAACTCCACCTTCATCTCAGGTACCTTGCCCTATGTAATCATATCCTGTATTTATTCACTGGGGGGGTATATATCAGAGCTCGAGTTGAAGCTGCTTCATCGAGCCCCTCCTCAGTGGAGAGCAAGCCAAATTAGCTAACCTAATACCCTAAAGATTATATGGGCAAACAAACTTGTTAAATGTATATTATGAGAAAACAAAAGTGTTTTTTTGACCTTGCATGCATGTAAAACTGTTGTAGGAGACTACCAAAACAATATTAGGAACCTTAAAAAAGACATAATAGGGGCACTTTAACATGCCCAGACATTTGTGGTTATTTCAGTTATTTATAATTAACTATTTAATGGCTAATGACTGGTTACAGTGTATTCAGCACAAACTGTGCAACAAAAATATGTGAGCAGCTATGTATATGCTTGTATTTTTGAGAAAAACAAATTTATGAGTGGTTAGTCATTGAAATAAGGTAATAAAACATATACTGAGCATTAGCTTCTGATTGGCTAAAGGAAGACTCTCAGGCATGCAGGCAGTATGGGTACGCAGCGTCTCATTCCCTACTCAGGGAACTGGGATTATAGTACCCGACAGTAACAGCTTTGAAGAGGCTCTGATGCCTAGGGGTGAAATTAATCCATGCATCCCAAATGCCTGATAAATAGCCTGCACAATCCAGCGTGCAACACATTGCTTGGAAGCTGCAGAACCCCTCCTGCATGCTCCAAAACAAACAAACAGCTCAGATTTACACCACTGACCTGAGCGGTGTACATAAATGCTGAGCGCCTGAACTGGGACTAAAATATTAAGCCTCTCCAGTTCCACAGATTGAAAAGTCAGAGAACAGAAAGCCTGAACCACAGAGCATGGTACTGCGGAAGGCACTTTTGAGACATACATCTGGCCTAGGATGAAGAATCGCTTTGACTTCAGAAGGATCAAATTACAAGCAAATTACAACCTTCCAGGAGAACGTCATGGTCTCAAGATGGAAATCTCAAACGAAGATGTCTCACTCCCAGCAGGATGCGAGATACCAAAGGATGCCTCCCCAGAGATGCACTATCAATGGGTATGTGGCTAACAGAAATGGCTGTCACATACACTTTAATTGTAGATGGGGCTAACCCAGCAGAAAAGCTGTCTTGCAAGTACTCCATCAGGAGGGCAGTTAACTGGTTCTAAGTGGCGCTCTCTGCACCACAAGGAAAAGAGTCTCCACTTGAAGGCATACAATTTCCTTGTGGATGGAGCCCTAGTACTCAGATGGTCTGAACAACCTCAGTTGAGAGATCAACACCTAAGAGCTGGTCCCCCTTAGGGTCTAGACCCATAGTTTCCACATCTTGTGTTGGAAAGTGATAAATTGTGGCCACTGCCTGAGATAGAGGATCCCTCTAAATGGTAATCTCCCAAGGAGGGTCGTCCAGTAGAGATATCAAGTCTGAAAACCAGGGTTGGCCAAATCAGGGCTATGAGTAGTAGGCTAGCCCCATCCTGGCGTACCCAGGATAGGAGCAGAGCAATTAGGGGAAAGCGTACTGACATAACCTTGGCCATGTCTATACCATAGCATACAGCCCCAAGGGTGCTGAAGCTGTGAGGGGGAACCAGAGTGGGCAGTGTGTCAAAATCTCTGAAGCGAACAGGTCCACATCCACTTTACCAAAGAAGAAAGTACACTCTTCTTGGAGTTTAGCCTCAACCCCAGGAACCTCATGCGAGTGAGAATGACATCTCAAACCGCCACCTCTTCAGACTGGGTGGGAGTAAGCCATCATTAATGTAATTGAGCAAACGGATGCCCTGGAATCACAAAGGAGCCAGAGCTGCATCCATGCATTTCGTGAAGGTGTGAGATGACAAGGCTTGGCCAGAAGGAAGAACCCGATATTGATAAGCTTTGCCCCCGAGAGTAAACCTGAGGAACTTCCTGTGTTGGGGAAGTATGCATCCTTTAGATCTATCATAACAGACCAGTCCTCGGATCAGATCTGAAGCATTATGAGAACATTTTGAACCTGTTGAGATGACGCAGATCCAAAATCGGACACAAACCCCACCATCCTTCTATTAAATTAGGAAGTACCAACGCTCTCTCTCCCTCTCTCTATCTCGAAGAGGACTTATTTTAATGGCCTTTTTCACTAAAAGAGACTGTACTAAGGAGGATAAATTTGAAATTCCTGTAACATTGTTCCACAGTTCACAGAACCAAATTAGCCACATTTGGCAGAAGCTGCCATGCTGCCAAATGGTCTGAAAGGGGTATCAGCATCACGAGACTGACCACTGGTGCAGGAGGAGTAATATATTCGAAGCCCTGAAACAGCTCACTGGCAGAGAACAGTCAAACATACTTCTCTAATATCCTTCTAAGAGGCATCCCAATTCTGAAATGTTCCCAGACGGACACTTAGTAACTAACATGCTGGAGACGGCTGGAGACTGCTTTGCTCTGAAACACCGGAGGTGTCAAGGGCATGGATAGGAATCGTGCACACTGTAGCATGGTGTGGACTAACCCCTCTTGAGGGGAACTGCCCTCAAAGCCCTGAGTGCTTTAGCATCAGTGGTTCGCAGCCTTCCAAGAGGAAATGACAATCCTCAGATCCAGACTCTCCTTGGAAGACTGCGGCTGAGTGCATTGCCTCAACCTCCCAGGCTCTCTGATGGGGTTCTCGAGTAGCAACACTATTTTGTTTTTTTGCACACACCTACAGCTTGGCACAGGCTAAGTTTGAGAAATAGCCTTGCATGCCTGGACGCGACAGAAGATAAATTGGAAGGAATCCTCCAACTGTTTTTAGTAGGGGTTAAACGGATGATGGTTGATCTGTGGTCCATACGGACAAGGCCCCACAGTTCAGAACACATATGATTCACAGATTAATTGCAAAGTATAACCATCATAGAGTGAAAGTTTATCATTTGCATGTTTTGTCTTGCCAATTTACACATTTAAGCGATTTTAAACCATTCCAGCTCAGCTCTTTTGCATCTCAGTGCACTTGAATGAACACATACACACATACACATATTCTCATAAACACAGTTATGTCTTAAATGAACATAAGAAATCATAAAGAAATCAGATGCGTGTCATTTTACTGGATCCATGCATTCGGTCCTAAAGTGACACCAGCTTATAATTATCTGCTGGTGTCTATGCCATTCATTTTAATGAAACAACAAACACAACTTTACAAAAGATTAATCTATGTTTAATTTATACAATGAAATCTATAGTGTTATTTTACATTATTACAAACCCGATTCCAAAAAGTTGGGACACTGTACAAATTGTGAATAAAAACAGAATGCAATGATGTGGAAGTTTAAAATTTCAATATTTTATTCAGAATACAACATAGATGACATATCAAATGTTTAAACTGAGAAAATGTATAATTTTAAGGGAAAAAATAAGTTGATTTTAAATTTCATGGCATCAATACATCTCAAAAAAGTTGGGACAAGGCCATGTTTACCACTGTGTGGCATCCCCTCTTCTTTTTATAACAGTCTGCAAATGTCTGGGGACTGAGGAGACAAGTTGCTCAAGTTTAGGAATAGGAATGTTGTCCCATTCTTGTCTAATACAGGCTTTTAGTTGCTCAATTGTCTTAGGTCTTCTATGTTGTGAAAGATATGAAATGTTTTCTATGGGTGAAAGATCTGGACTGCAGGCTGGCCATTTCAGTACCCGGATCCTTCTTCTACGCAGCCATGATGTTTTAATTGATGCAGTATATGGTCTGGCATTGTCATGTTGGAAAATGCAAGGTCTTCCCTGAAAGAGACAACGTCTGGATGGGAGCATATGTTGTTCTAGAACTTGGATATACCTTTCAGCATTGATAGTGCCTTTCCAGATGTGTAAGCTGCCCGTGCCACACACACTCATGCAACCCCATACTATCAGAGATGCAGGCTGAACGCTGATAACAACTTGGGTTGTCCTTGTCCTCTTTAGTCCGGATGACATGGTGTCCCAGTTTGCCACAGTCCATTTTAAATGAGCCTTGGCCCAGAGAAAACGCCTGCGCTTCTGGATCATGTTTAGATATGGCTTCTTTTTTGACCTATAGAGTTTTAGCCGGCAACAGCGAATGGCACGGTGGATTTTGTTCACCGACAATGTTTTCTGGAACTATTCCTGAGCCCATGTTGTGATTTCCATTACAGTAGCATTCCTGTATGTGAAGCAGTGCCGTCTAAGGGCCCGAAGATCACAGGCATCCAGTATGGTTTTCCGGCCTTGACCCTTGCGCACAGAGATTGTTCCAGATTCTCTGAATCTTTGGATGATATTATGCACTGTAGATGATGATAACTTCAAACTCTTCAATTTTTCTCTGAGAAACTCCTTTCTGATATTGCTCCACTATTTTTGGCCGCAGCATTGGGGGAATTGGTGATCCTCTGCCCATCTTGACTTCTGAGAGACACTTCCACTCTGAGAGGCTCTTTTTATACCCAATCATGTTGCCATTTGACCTAATAAGTTGCAAATTGGTCCTCCAGCTGTTCCTTATATGTACATTTAACTTTTCCGGCCTCTTACTGCTACCCGTCCCTACTTTTTTGGAATGTGTAGCTCTCATGAAATCCAAAATGAGACAATATTTGGTATGACATTTCAAAATGTCTCAATTTTAACATTTGATACGTTATCTATATACTATTGTGAATAAAATATAAGCTTATGAGATTTGTAAATTATTGCATTCCTTTTTTTATTCAAAATTTGTACAGTGTCCCAACTTTTTTGGAATCGGGTTTGTACATTTCTGTATCTGATTACTACTGTTAGACATTATTTATAACTTTGTCATATTGTATTTATCTATACTTGTAATTAGTGTATTTGTTATTATTTTTTACTTACTGTTCATGTGCCTTTAATAATGTTTGAACATTATTAGTTAGGCTAATAGTTTTTTTTTTATCTAAGTACTTGTACTTACTAATGCATTTTTTCTATGAACCTCCTGCCCCTTGGCTGTTCACAATGCATGCAGCCAGCCCCTGAACTGTGGATTCTCTGCTTCTAAACAAACAACACACAAGTCGTGCATGTCACTGGCGGTAATACAGTTACAGACACAAAGACACACACTTCCTTCATTGTTTGCCATTTCAACCTTTTTTTTTTTCTTTTTTTGACAAACAACAATAAATAAGACAAATAATACAAATAGCGCTTCCTGAAGACAAAGAAGCTGATGACATCTAATGCAGGCATCATTTTATAGTCATAATGGCACATAATTTCATGTCATGTGACTGCCGTTGACCAATAGAATTGCCATGATTATACACATGCTTCAGAGATTGGTAATGTGGAAGCGTTCCCACCAGTGGCGAGGCTACAGAAGGGCCAGGGCGGCACTGGCCCACCCAGATTGATGGCTGGCCCACCCAATCAAAGGTGCCAGAATATTTCATTTTATTTCCAGACACTACTTTGGCCTGGAAATAGTCATATCTGTTGTGAAAGCCTATATATAATTTGAAAAATGTATTATTAAAAATACATAATGTGTTTTTATTTTGCGCTGGTAAACTCAGCTTTCCAGAGTCGCGACAGCAGCTGTTTCTATGCGGCGTGCGTCACCGTCCATGACTTGCGCTTATAATAGACTATGTGTGCCGGTTTGTTTCATTTCTACTGTGATTAGCCTATTTATTCTACAGTAACAATTTATTCTATGGTAACATAGTCACCTATGTGTAAAAAAAATTAAAAATTGAAGTGATGACAATGAAATTAAATCGAGCTTTGGTTCAGTATTGTTTCCTAGCTTCCCTCACACCATTAACACTAGAAGTCCCAGAGATTTGTAACCCTCCTTTAGCCAAGTGGATGCTAACTGGCTAGTCTTTTGGCTATCATTAGCATCAATTCATGTGTAAATATGGTCATTACCTGAGCAATCTGCAGGGGGGTTGGGGGTGTGTGTGTGAATGGTTGCTGGTGGCTTGTTTGTATGTGTGGGGGAGGGAGGGCTGCTAAAAGCAGAAAACGTCTCGGTTACGTATGTAACCCTCGTTCCCTGAAGGAGGGAACGGAGACGTACGTCAGTAGTGACCGACGAATTGGGATATCGCTAGAGAGCCCCTATCAGCTTCGAGAGAACTAAAACAAGCCAATGGAATTGGCGTGCGATATTTGCATAATGCGCACCTCCCCTAACAGGTGGATATAAAAAGGGGGGCAGATGCAATCGCACTCTGTTTTTCGCTGAGGAGACAACCGGTGTCCGCACTGCAGCGAGGTACAGAAACTGTGGCGACGGGACGAGGCGTCTCCGTTCCCTGGACTCAGGGAACGAGGGTTACCATACGTAACCGAGACGTTCCCTTTCAGTCGGTCACGTTCGACGTACGTCAGTAGTGACCGACGAATTGGGATCCCTACCAAAACGCCACAGTTACGAAACCCCTTCCAGTGCCCAGCGCAGGCTCTAGCCACCCGTCGCACCAAGGGGACGGAGAAGGGGCGAGCTTACGCCGGGAAGTCTACTGCTGTTCCGATATACCCACTAAGTAAACTAGACTACACTGGGGAAGCGAACCCGTAAGGAACGCTGCGGAACCACTACCTACCCAGAGGGAAGGAATTTACATGGAAAACATATGGACTGGCCCGCAGGGCAGAACGCATATGAGTCCCTGGGATGGCTCCACCTGAGTAGGGGGAGACTCATCTGACAGGAGAAAGCAGAAGCTCTGCTAAGGGAAAGACACGGGCTCACCGTAGGAGGTAACCGTGGACAATACACATATGGAATCACTCACGTAGAGGGATTGCAACATATGGAGACCCAACCAACAGACAACATCGAAGATGGATGTTGGTCTGGCATCAGACACTCCGCAATGCCCGAGCCGAAGGTGGAGGTGGAGGAACTCGACAGGGTTCACCGAACGGGGAACACGACTGGAGTCAACAGATGCACATATCCTGCCCAGGGCGGGAGTGGCATTGCAAGCCGACACGAGCACAGGTTCAACGCGTCTACCGGCTGGTGGAAGCGAGTACACGGGAAGAACCAGCTTACACGTAAGCTAAAAACCCTAGCAAACGTGTTGGGTGTCGCCCAGCCCACAGCTCTACAATCTGTCAGCGAGGCGCCATGAGCCAGCGCCCAGGAAGAGGCCACTCAGGTGGAGTGGGTTCTCAACCCGAACGGGCAAGGCACGCCCTGGGAACATAAGCCAGGGGCGATGGCATCCACTAACCAGTGGGCCATCCTCTGCTTGGAGACAGCCTTTCCCTTCTGCTGGTCTCCGTAACAGACAAAGAGCTGATCTGAGGTCCTAAGCTTCAAGTTCTATCCACGTAAACACGCAGGGCGTGAACTGGAAAGAGCGAAGCTAGGGCTGGGTCTGCCTCCTCCGAAGGCAGCGCTTGCAGGTTCACTACCTGATCTCTGAAGGGAGTGGTAGGAACCTTGGGCACATATCCAGGCCGGGGTCTCAGGAAGACGTGAGAATCCCCAGGCCCAAATTCAAGGCACGATTCGTCGACCGAAAATGCGTGCAGGTCCCCTACCCTCTAACATGAGGCCAATACAACCAGGAGGACGGTCTAAGAGACAGTACTTTTAACTCGATTAATTGCAAAGGCTCAAGGGATGACGCCGAAGTTAGCTAAGAACTAAGGTGAGATCCCTAGAGGGTAAGGAGGGTGGGCAAGGAGGATTCAGTCCCCTCGCCCCCCTCAGGAACCTGATGGTCAGACCGTGTTTCCCCAGGGCTTGCCATCAACTGCATGGAGATGTGCAGCGAAGCGGCAACATACACCTTGAGGGTGGAGGGAGACAGCCTTCGCTCCAAGCCCTCTTGCAGGAAGGAAAGCACAGATCTGACCGAGCATGATCGGGGGGTCCTCTCGTCTTGCGAGAGGAGCACCATTCAACGAAAAGGTTCGACTTCAACGCATAGGGCTCCTCGTGAAGGAGCTCTAGCGGAAGTGATGGTGTCTACGACCGCCTGCGGGGAGATCACCCAGAACCTCCGCATCCCGTCCAGGGACCACACGTGGAGGTTCCACAGGTCGGGACGCGGGTGCCATAGGAAGCCCCATCTCTGGAGTCAGGAGGTCCTTCCTCAGAGTAATGGGCCAAGGAGGGGCTGTCGTGATGAGCTTTAGGTCCGAAACCCGGGTCCGAGTGACCAATTTGGAGACACTAACAAGACCTGCTCCTCATCCTCCCTGACCTAGCACAGGAGCTGTGCGAGAATGCTCACTGGGGAAAACGCATATTGCGTAGGCCCCGGGGCCAGCTGAGTGCCAGGAGTATCCGTGCCGAGCGACTCGCCGGTCAGGGAAAACCACTGGCCGAGGGCAGTTCCTGGGGAGGCAACAGGACTACCTGGGCCTCGCCGAAGTAGTGCCAGATCAGCTGGACCGCCTGGGGATGGAGCCGCCACTTGCCCGCAAGTGGAGGCTGCCGTAAGAACTCGTAGGCTGCACGGTTAAGCACACCTGGGACATGAGTGGCCTGAAGCGACCTCAGATGCTTCTGACTCCATAGCAAGAGATGGCAGGCGAGTTGCGATATGCGACGGGAGCGTAGACCAGCCTGATGGTTGATGTACGCAACGGCCGCCGTGCTTGTCCCGAGCGGACCAGTACATGCTTGTCTGACAGCAGCTCCTTGAAGCGGCCCAGTGCAAGACATACTGCTAGCAACTCGAGGCAATTGATATGCCAATGCAGTCGAGGCCCCGTCCAAGACCCGAACCGCATGCCCGTTGTACATGGCCCCCATCCGGTGGTAGAGGCATCTGTGTGGACCACAGCGTCCAAGGGGTACTCCCGCCCGCAGGAACAAAGGGTCCGACCACCGGATGAGGGTAGGGCGGCAGCTCCGTGTCACGAGGACACTGAGCGTGCTGCGCTGCCATGGCCATCTCGGGACCCAGTCGCGGAGCCGGTGTTGAAGCGGCCTCATATGGAGCAACCTGAGCGGCGAAACGCGGCTGCAGATGCCACATGCCCCAGGAGCCTCTGAAGTCTTTCAGTGGGGCCGCCATCCTGCGCTTGAGCGAACTCAGGCAGTTCAACACCGACTGGACGCGCTCCTCAGAGAGGCGCACAATCCAGGCGACCGAGTCTAGCTCGAGACTGAGAAAAGAGATCCTCTGCCCGGGGGCGAGTTTGCTCTTGTCCCAGCTGACCCAAAGACCCAACAGGCTGAGGTGAGCTAAACCATCTCCCTGTGTACGCACAACTGCTTCGCGAGCTGGCCAGGAACAACCAGTCGTCGAGGCAGTCGAGAATGCGAACGCCCTGTTCCTTGAGGGGAACAATGGCCACCTCCGCAACCGTGTAAGGCGTGGAGCGACAGGGCCAGCCCGAAGGGTAGGAGTTTGTACTGACATGCTCGACCCGAGCGCAGAATCGAGACATGAAAGTATGCATCCTTCAGGTCGAATGCTGCAAACCAAACCCCGGGACGGACGCACTCGAAAATGCGCTTCTGCATGAGCACCTTAAACGGCAGCCTGAAGGTACCCGGTTCAAGACGCGCAGATCCAGGATTGGCCATAGCCCACCGCCCTTTAGGGTACAATGAAGTAGGGCTGAACCTGACTTCAAATCGGCTGGAGGGACCGGCTCGATTGTATCCCTCGCCAGGAGGACAGCAATCTCCACTCGGAGAACAGGTGCAATGTCCAACGACACCTAAGTGAAGTGGACACCCCTGGACGCCGGAGGACACCGAGCGAAATGAATCGCATAGCCGAGTCTGATAGTACGCATGAGCCAGCGGAACGGGCTGGGGGCACTAACCAGGCCTCCAGATACCGAGCCAGCAGAACCAAACGCACCACAGACGTACCGGGGGTGGGGCAGCGAACCAGAGTACGGGGACCCGACTCGGGCGGCGTGGTAGCGGCCCAGAGTGTGATCAGACTCTGCGGAGGTAGCAGTGCGTATGGGAGACGGCACACGGGGCGCGGCCTGCACCAACACACTGACACCTGCTGGCGAGGTGAGAGGGGGCTGGGAGTAGCAACGCGGGGGCGCTGCACACCGCCAGCCACACTCTTGGGACGTAGAGGATCGGAAAACAGTTCTTAGTGGGTACCGCTGGACTCCGGAGAGCCAGCGGCGGAACAGACCAATTCTCCACCCGGCCCTCCTCCGGGGAGAAGAACCGTTTACGTCAGCTCCAGGTCGCCATATCTCCAGGACCGTCTCCCGCTAGTCAGGTGACTGCGGGTTGAGCGGGAGCTGGGTTCAAGGCCAGTTTGTGAGATGAGCGCATCGAGAAAGCACACTTTGACGACGGCACATCCCAGCAAGACTCGCCAGGGGTGTTTCTGGACCACCATGGTGGACATTGTCTGGCCAGGGGCCTGCGCTTTGATTTGCATCCTGCGTAGCTCAACCCCGACTCAGAACTACCCACATGCAATGAGTACTTTGACCTACTGCAGACTTGCCAGGGGCCAAGACTCATGCAGGGCAGAGGTGGTGTGCCCGTAGCACTGCCACCCCACCCTAGGGGGTAGTGAGAGAAAAACTTGTAGTGCAGATTATGACCCTCTTGGCGTTCCATATTAACGCCAAAAAAGGCCACAAACTGCCAAGTTTTTTCATGCACATCCGGGCTAAGCCAGGGCGCGGCAAGGCGAGTACGCGTCGCCGCACGACACCCCCAGGGGCCGGAAAGCATGGTTGCCAAGTCTGAATCCGATTCGGCATGAGCACGCCACAACCGTGGGACGCTCAGCCTCATCTTCATGTTCAGAGCCCAACAATACTCTCTCTCCAATGTAGCAGTCGACATCTGATCCTCTGCTGGAGCCCTGACTAAGATGTTAGGTCCTCCATATTTAATTTTAAGGAGGACCAGCAACACATGCAGAAGCTACCAGCCATGTTGGACAGTGAACGTGGCCGCCCAACTGGACGACACACGGCACCCTGAGCACCGACGTGGCCATGTATCTAAACATGATCCACCCACGAACATAGTCACAACATGTTTGCGATGCACTAGAGGAGTGGGGGGCCCACGGAGAATGAGTCGGCGGGTATTGCCCCACTGTGATCCTCTGGTCACCCAGGCTTATTAACCAAAGTAGCACTTTTCTGATTCAGAAAAATAACTAGATCGGGGAATAAGTGAGGGGCCTCCACCTCATTAAAGGCAGCCGAGTCTCGACCGTGCATCTAGAGCGCCAGACAGCGCGCAGGGTTGCCGTGGCAACGCGCGCTGTCAGCCGGCTGTCCCGACGGCACACGGCGCGCTGAGCGCTCAAGCCCTTACGAGAAAGGCGAGCAAACAACGCGCCGACGTGGACATATTTCCATAAGAAAATATGACCACCCACAAACACAGTCTCAGCACGCTAAGCAGACATGAGAGAAAGTGAACGTGGCCGTCAGAGAGGATAGGAAACGACCGCCTCCAGAAACGCACAGACAGAATGACATCTTGAAAAGACGCAGTGTCTGTCTGTGAAGCTCTTTTAGAGAAGGGGAAACTTCAGCTCTTTTGTGTCGAGACACACAGGGAGCGTCACGACGTGTTTAGAAAAACACAGGAGGAACCAGACCAAATCGCAGACCAACCAGTGGAATTACAGCGGAACGCTGGGAAAACATTGGATGTTTCCACCCGGCTCACTCCAACTCGCGACCTCGCTGCAGGCGTCGTCACACCAACACAAGCGCCGAAACTTCTTCAGAGGCTTGAAGTTCAAACAGCCGCAGGACACCAGGTAGGCTCCGAAGCGAAAGACAGAGTGCGATTGCATCTGCCCCCCTTTTTATATCCACCTGTTAGGGGAGGTGCGCATTATGCAAATATCGCACGCCAATTCCATTGGCTTGTTTTAGTTCTCTCGAAGCTGATAGGGGCTCTCTAGCGATATCCCAATTCGTCGGTCACTACTGACGTACGTCGAACGTGACCGACTGAAAGGGAACTTGATTGACCATGGGCCGGTTTCAGAAAGGAGGTTAAGTGAAAACTCTGAGTATGTTAACCCTGAAATGAGGGAGTGCAAGTGATGTTTAAAAAGTTAACTCACTCATTCACACTGCAAAAATGCTTTTCATACTAAGTATTTTTTTATCCTATTTCAAGTAAATTAAAAAAAAAAATCTTAAATCAAGATGGATTTTCTATATGAGAAAATTATATATGATATTTAGTCTTGTTTCCTGGGGGGATCTAAATTAAGTGCATTTTACTTAAGTAAAATGATCAATATCTGCCAGTGTGGTAATAAAAATAATCTTAATGCAAACGGAAAGTGTTGGAGTGTCTACCCAGGTGAAAAAAGTGCAGTAAAATACACTTTATTTTAGTACACTTTTACACTTCCATAATGTACAGTGCTCTATTTCCGTGCACTTATTTTGTACTTAATATACTAAAAGCTCTTCTTTAGTACTTCTTAAGATAATCTTAAGAACATCTAAGTGTACTCAACTGTGCTATTTTGAGACACCATGAATTTGAACTAAAATGTGCTTTTAACATACTATCTCTGTATAGAAAAATGTATTTAGTTACCACTTGTAGTACACTTGAACCCATCTTTCAAACACTTTTAAAAATGGACTTATGATGTATTTCAAATATAAGATTAATATATAATGAATATATACAAAATGTATTTATAATATATTGCCAGGCAGTGCCAGGATTGTGAGTGATTGCTGAAATGTACTCACTCACTTTTTAAAATTATTTGTAAATATGTGTACAAATGGTTGGTTTCTTTATTTTATTTTGTACTATTTTATCAATAGATCTCAGCAACAAAGGAAAAAAAAAACATGTGTGTTGATTTCTCCCTAAGATGGCAAAGTGAAACACAAGTTTCCTTGAAGTGGCTCAGCATGGCCCCACATTGTTTACATAACAAAAGCAACTGTTCACAGCTGATTAAGGATATTAGCCTAAAGACTTCCAGCCCATCGGCTGTCCTGCGGGTTTTATAGGTAGAAAAGCCAAATGGCTGCTCTCTGGGACTTCTAGTGTTAAGACGGTAACTCTCCAAACAAGCAAATGCCCCCCATATTTTTCCTGACGTGATCCGTCAGCTCCAGTCCACTAATTTGGAGCGGTTAAGGCCCGGGTATGCTTCATTTCCCACGTTCCCCTCCGTCTCGCGCACAGTTAAGAGTGCAATTCTTGCCCATAAGCGCGGAAAGACGCGTTTCGGCGCATGAACCGTCCATGGTCATAAAAATTAGTCTGCGCAGAGAGTCAAAGCTAGTCCACACTCTAGTAAATATTTCTTGTTTGCGCCGACTGAAAACACATGAGAAACATAATGAGAAACATCATGGGACAGGAGAGACTCGGCATGTGGATTTGGGTAAAAATGTTAGGCTAATCGATTTGATGCCGTGCCCGAACCTCGCGTTAATCCTTTCCTTATTATTTTTTCTTATTATCATGCTACTTTTATTATTAAATTAATATTGCAATTCTTTTGGCCAGGTATATCATAGCACATCACCGCATAACCGACGCGCTTCGAGGACAATAAAATATTAGTAAGATAGCTTACTACTCAACAACTTGTTTAACACAAAATACTAATCAGTTCACGAAAAATACTATTTTTTCTCACTATGGGCTACAAGAGAAATAATAAGAAAATAAACTAGATTAATCTGTCATTGTCTCTAAGAGATTTGCGGCGTTATTGCAGCGGCAGATGCATATTGTCCACGTCATTTCCCGTGATAATAAAATTAAGTGAATTTCTATATATATATATATATATATATATATATATATATATATATATATATATATATATATATATATATACACACATTAGACAAAAAATAGAGTTCCACCCTATTTCATCAAGGTCCACCCACTTTAAGATTTCTGGCCTCGCCACTGGTTCCCACAGCATTAACATTCTGACACAGCATCAAGTTCCTTCGAAATGGAACAGGATTTTGTAAATTAACAAAATCAAAGATTTCTAAAATATTTGTAAAATGACATGAATTTAGCCATACTGTTTTGAGAAAAATCTTTGAGAAAAACCCTTTGAGTCTAATTATTAGTTATACTTTGTATTCATATAGTTTGTGATGAGTTTTGAACATGCAGTGAAACCATCACATCCTCTGTTATGAATAATGAACGCCTCATACTGGCAGTTGTTTGTGAATTTTTCAGTAACTTTTCAGTAAATTCTCCTTTCAGTTTTATAAACTGAAATCTGTCAAAAGCAGAAGCCAAAAGGCACATTTTCCCCCCCTTTTTTCTCCTAGTTTCCGTACCATCTTTAACTGCGTTGTTGCTACAGTCAAAATGAATCAGACTGTATGGATTCAAACATTTATAGTGCTGTGCCGCATATTCCCTTAAAAAGATTAAATCTGTCTTCATTGATCGTTGCCTTGCTGAGCAAAAAGACACCATGTCAGATGAAAAGACATCAAAGGCAGAGTGCGGCCCCCTGATGAGAGACGTGGGCCGTCCCCCTGATGAGTTCTCACAATGGCCCCCAATGAGTCAGTTATCCAGCAATGACAGCAGCCTGTATGAGGAGGTGAGGGCCCGTGAGATGAGTATTGGGTCAAACAGTAATCTCCCTTGTGGCAGACAATTTGTTGGACGAGAAAATAACATTAAATCACCCTTTTCCAATATCAAACAAACAAAATCTCACAGCACCAAGTCAGGATGTCATTGCAAGGATCGCTGTTACACAACAAAGGAAATGAGGTATAAATTCAGTTTACTAAACAGATACATTTTAAATGGGAATAGAATTAATAAAGGACAGTTCACTCAATTTACTCGCCCTCATGTTGTTCAAAACTCATCAGAATTTGGTTAATCTTCAAAAGACAAATTTAGATATTTTTAAGGCAGCGGCTTGCTGCTCTGTGATACAATGTAAATATCAACAAAAAGTATTTTAGCGTTAAATGCTGTTTAAGTGTAGTGGCAGGATGCTATTTGCACCTTAGTGTATTGTAGTAAACAGTATGCAATAATAACAACATATTCATTGTATATGATTATATTTATTAAAATCATAAATGGATGCTGCCTTATCCCTAAAGCTCATCCATACACCTACCCATAATCTTATCCAATAAACACTTTATTTTCACTATTAAACACCAGTTTATTTCCACTTTTCAATATTTTCTTAATCTTTATTTAAAACAAATGCCTCTCTGAGCTGATATGCAATGGGAAAAGGGAGAAGAATGAGTTCAGTAAAGCTCCATTTGGTTGCGTCAAAAGCAAATGCCAACTTTATACAAGCACACTAATTTGGGGTTTAACTTTTAAGTTAAGTTTAGTGAATGTCAGAGTGCAGGGAAGTTTTTATTTTTTTAATTTTATTATTATTATTAAATAATGTGCGGCTTCTTGCTGTGCTTAATTCATTGAACATTGAACAATATATATTTTCATATTAATTAAATCACTAGTTAAAACCATTGCATAAACCATTTTGAAATAAACATTTGCCTGATCAAAGATGCCGAATTTGATTTCAGCTCATTGTATATTCCTTAGGACTATAAATATGAGATTAAAGTGAAATCAAAAGTAGATCTCAGATATCAACATCTGTGCTCTTCTGGGAACTACCAACATTAAAAGTCTCTTAAAAGAGTCTTCTCAATAATTCTCTGACTCTCCAAAGATTTTGATGCTCTGCAACTTTTTTTTGGAACCGCTCTCCATAGGCCGTAATGAATGAGATCTGTCAATATGACAACCAAAGCAATTTTGGGCCTCTGTCATGTCGTGCTGCTACTGCAGGTCATGGGCTTGGATGTAGCCACAGGTGTTTGAACGAATCGCTGCGCTCAGAGAAGATGTCAATCACAACAAATTCAATCAGATTTGCTAAAGGGACTTCTTGTCATTTCCTGCTAGAATACCACTTTATAACATTCTCCCTAGGGCTGCCAAACATTACTGTGATAAAACCCAGCTCTGTTAAATATTATATACCTGAGCTGTCAATCTAAACAGCATGAGGTGCTTTTGAAGAAATTTGTCCGTCTCCATAGGATGTTTGATGAAGTGGGAACAGTAATTTGGTGAGACTCACATTGATAAGACTGCCAAGTACACTTAACAGTTACTGCTTTCGCACTACACACAGGAAATAATTGTTTATTTTGAAATTCAGAAGAAAAAAAATCCATTCTCAGAGATAATCACAGTGTCTCAAGTGTCTAACAGGCTGCTCTGTGACAATAGAGAGACGATTCAAAACACATATCTGTCTCCATTAAATTACTGTTTGTAATCATATGCTCTCATTTGCTGCTTTTCCTGGAAATGAGAAATGTATTTCTATGAATAATACACTTCTTCTAGCTGTCGTCGCTCAAAATTGCTGAAAAAATCCCATGTGTTTCATCACTTATTTTTGTGTGTGATTTTGCTGCTGTTTATATACATTTCAAATTAATAGTGCAAAAGCATGAGCTGGAACTGAGCTTAGTTAGATCTTATGGCTTTGTTTCTTTCTGTAAAAATGATTTGTTGGTTTAACTTAAAGTAGCCTAACCTGGTTGCCTTCAACAAAAAAATTTGAGTTGATACAAAGAAAGAGATTAATTTATTCAACAGAAACTCAACATATTATGTTATCTGAACAATGTTTGTGAACCTAAGCTGATTTGACAAAAGATTTGTGAAAAAGTTGTGATAAATCATGAAAATATTTTTTACAGTGCAGTGGCAGCAGCACTCAGTCAATGCACTGATTTAAACTGCATATCGTATTGATTGACAGAGGCTGAGAAACAACATGTAGTTGTTTCATTCTACTAAATAATGAGCCAGCAACTGATTGTGACATTTATAGCCTTGGGGTACAGGGATTTGTAGTTTTTGATGTCACTTTGAATTATAGAAGTGGCAAATTGGTGCTGGCTCTTTCGGTGGTGGACAGGGGTCAGCACAGGCACACTGACTGATCTGCAGCTATGAAGCTCCATACGCAACAAATTGAAGCACTGTGTATTCTGACACCTTTCTATCATAACCAGAGAAGTGGCAAATTGATAGATTTATGTACTGTTATTTTTTATAACACAACAAAAAAATGTTTTTTATACAGGGTATAGGGCAGATTAAAAATATTGGCAATATAGACAGTTACACTAATATAAGCCTTGTCTATACTCTAAATTGACTTCAGCAGTTCAGAATTTATTGTTTCTTTTGGGAGACAATAACTCAAGCCTCAGGTCCCATTAATGAAATGTCCCTTTATATCAAAGGAATATGATAAAATCTCTTCTGTTCCTACTTGCATTAATGTAATTCATAAATTTATATACATGAAACCCAATATGAAGGCCTTTGTAAAGTGAAATGAGTGTGTCTTTTCACATTTTCAAGCAATGGATGAAATAGTTTTAATATGGTGTTTGAGGAACATTATACTGAAATGATTAAAAAAATGAAATCCATTTGAAAAGGATTAAAGGGCTAGTTCACACAAAAATGAAAGTAATGTAATTTATTACTCACCCTCATGTTGTTCTACACCTGTAAGGCCTTTGTTCATCTTCAGAACACAAATTAAGATTTTTGATTAAATCCGATGGCTCTGTGAGGCCTGCATTGAAAGCAATGACATTTCCTCTCTTAAGATCCATAAAGGTACTAAAAACATATTTAAAACAGTTCATGTGAATTCAGTGTTTCTACCTTAATATTATAAAGTGACAAGAATATTTGATTCGTAAAGCTCCGATTCAAGCAATGTTTTGAAATCGGCCATCACTATATTTTTGAAAAGTCGTTATTTTGTTTTTTTGCCACACAAAAATATTCTTGTCACTTTATAATATTAACTACTGTACTCACATGAACTGTTTTAAATATGTTTTTAGTACATTAATGGATCTTGAGAGAGGAAATGTCATTGCTGTTAATGCAGGCCTCACTGATCCATTGGATTTAATCAAAAATATCTTAATTTGTGTTCCGAATATGAATGAAGGTCTTATTTGTGTAGAACGACATGAGAGTGAATAATAAGTGACATAATTTTCATTTTTGGGTGAACTAACTCTTTAATAAGATCCAAGCGTGCTACATTCAATTTGTAGAATGTTCAAGAAAGGGGAAGCAAGTTAAGATCATGGATGTTGATTGGTCAATACAGCATTCCTGCTGAGCTAAAAATGCCCATCATGCCTAAAGACTCCCTTCTGCTTTTATTTACTGAATGTCATGTGCAACAGACTGATTCTGCAATTGATTCTCTTTTCTGCAGATGAAATTTACCCTAAAGTGTACCACACCTGCTTCTTTATTGTCACCTATTTTGCTCCATTATGTTTGATGGTCCTGGCATACATTCAGATCTGTCATAAACTCTGGTGTCAACAGGTATGTAAGCATTCTTGACTTGTTAAGCCTAACTACATTTCAACAGTTTATAAATGACAGTATTTTCCTGTAAATTCTGGCTCTTTTCCAACGTGTAGTGAGCTGCTAAATGTCCCTGCCTATATGGGCAGCTGCATTCTAAGGTCGCATTATAACTGAGATGGATCTTTTCTTACTAGGTTTTGGTTTGGTAACAGTATTAACAGTTTGACAAAATGTTAGCACAAAAACACATTGTTCATTAAACTTTTTTTTTTTTTTTCCTGAAACTGAGCCTTTGTCTAATGTTTTTTAAATGTTGCTACTCATTTCAGATGTCCAGAGAACTTTCAAAAGTAACATTTCTATGTTTGCAAAATTAAATGCACCCTTAAAGGTACAATATGTAATAATTTTGTCTGCTAGAGGTCGATAGAAGCCTATTCAAAACAAAGACGAGGCATGGTAAAGCATGGTACTCGCAAAAAATCAAGAAAATTCGATTTAAACAATAAGTCTAAACGTGTTGAGCTATATAACAACAATTAGTTCCCTTTCATGGGAACATCGACGCTGCGTAGTCGCTTTGGGAACGCCTCTGCGCGTTTTGTCTTGAAGCACTCGTGAAATCGAACCAATAGTGTGACGGGACGTCAGTGCGGGTGACGTCACGGACCAGGAAACTATAAAGCACTCCTGAGAACAAAGAACGCCAGCTTCTGTGTCTTCAGCAGCGCTCTGTGTTATCGTGTGTCTTATTTGGTGTTGTCTGTCAATTACATATACAGAGACGATCTCTTTTGTTTGAGAACAAGAGTATCAGTATTACACCACATATATATGTATATAAAAGACACTATAATGGCGAGCAAACGGCATCAGACCGTGTGCTTCTCCCTACCTTCATTACTTCACGGGTGGGGATACACACGAGCTCTGTGTTGTTTGTCCGGGAGCGGAGCATGCCCAGGCGGCCCTCGAGGGGGTTGTTTGCGAGCATTGTAATATAAAACCTCTCCACTCCCGCCGGGCGCTCTTTGAGGAGGGCGCCGCGGCTCGCGTTCTTCGTGGTCGGATCCCGCATCTGCCGAGGCAGACAGGCGGTTCAGATCATGGGGTTCGCAGATGAATTTGGCAGAGGGGTTAGAGACGGGCGCTGCCCTTTCTCTGCCCTTACCTGCCAGGTTCAGTGCCTCTCCCAGGTGGAAGCACGCTCTGCGGTTTCTTCCTCCGGGCTGAGGCACCGGTACACATGTCCAGCTCTGAGGAGGTGGATATTGTGATATTGATTTGAGGACTCGCCACCTCACACACATATCGTGTTTCAAAATCCCACGTTTATTATTCTAACATCAGAAACAAATCAGTTGTGTTTGAAAGCCATGATTATTTTGTTAATCTGAAATATTCAGACCGTGATAGACTTGTCTGATTATTTTCTCGATTTAACTGAGAAGTTAAATATCTTTCTGAATTTGTCAACTTACAAATATTGAAGATATATTTATATATATAAAGAAAGTGAACAGCAGTTTTGAGTGCTATACTACAAAGCGAGTAGGGATGCACACGCTGAGAGTGGAGCATGCACGTCAGTTCACAGTTGACAGTGTTCATTCATAAAAATGTCCCGAAGTGTAAAGAGAAGTATGCACTAGCGGGAGTTTTTAGCTCCACTCCTGTTGGCTTTATTCTCGAGGGAATAAAAGTCCAACGCAAGGCTCGAATCTCGCGTTTGCCGCGGCAGCGCGCAGATTAAGTCTGCAATAAAGAATATATAGCTCGGATCTCGCGTTTGCCGAGGCAGCGCGCAGATTAAGTCTGCAATAAAGAATATACGGCTCGGATCTCGCGTTTGCCGAGGCTGCGCATAGATATCGTGCCCGTAATATATAGCCGATTATATATAAAATGTTTATATATATTTGGAGGGAACTGAGTAGACGGGAGTTCCCTTTCTCTTTTCCCTATAATATCTTGCAAACTATTACGAGCTATAATTCTTTTTGTATTCCAATATATTCAGCCTGTCTTTTTGACTGTTTGTTTTTGGCTGCATTTAATTTAAGGATTAAATGAAATATTGAATACATTAAATTCTGAGGAATTTAAAAG
Organism: Chanodichthys erythropterus; assembly: GCF_024489055.1. Lineage (NCBI taxonomy): Eukaryota > Metazoa > Chordata > Actinopteri > Cypriniformes > Xenocyprididae > Chanodichthys > Chanodichthys erythropterus. Next base: position 30,215,059 of record NC_090225.1, on the reverse strand, counting down.
AAGAGAGGCCGGTCTGCCAACCCTGCCACCTCGTGTGCTTCAGGGTGCAGCGGTTTCCAGTGATCCTCTAAGAAGAGGAGGGTCATAGAGTGGTCAGTTCAGTTGTTCCTTGCCGGTTCGCCGTTTCAGGGCACTGAAAAAAAAAAAAAAAAAAAGTGTCGTCACCCGTGCTCCCCCGCAGAAAGCTTGGGGACCGGGACAGGCAACACAGCTGAAGTCTTTGTGGGGTGAGACAGATCTGCGGACTGTTATCACCAAGAAGACTTCGAAAAGGTCCTGACGCCAGTGGCATAGGACATTCGAGGGTAGCCCCTTTCCGAAGAGGGTTCTTTACCACACTATATGGTATCCGCCCCTCCTCGGTGCCCTCAGGGGGCCGTTCTGCCAACCCTGCCACCTCGTGTGCTTCAGGGTGCAGCGGTCTCCACTGACCCTCTGAGGAGGGCCGGTCGACATTTGATTCGGTTGTTCCCTGCCGGTTCACCGCTTAAGGGCGCCGAGTCAAATGTTCAAAAAAAAAAACAAACAAAACAAAACAAAAAAAAACACCAGAGGCCAGTCATGAGAGACTGGTTCCCTTAGTAGATTTCTGGTAGAATGGAAACTTCTTCCAAGTATTTCTCAATGGGTACTGCTCACAAAGAAAGGGTTACAGAATTCGGGTCTCGCCCGCCCCAATTTAACAGGGTCTTCCCTATAGTGGTGGACCCCTTGCAGTCTCTGGTATTGGAACACATAGTTCTGACGCTCTTGCAAAAAGGAGCTATAGAAGGGTTTCTCCTCCCAGCAAGCTGTCAGGGTTTTACAGTCTGTACTTTGTTCCAAAGAGGGTTGGAGGGTACTTTCATGTATCCATCCATCCTCAGCACAGGAGGTTCCTCAGATTTGCTTTCGGGGGCGAAGCTTACCAATACAGGGTTCTTCCTTTCTGCCTAGCTTTCACCCCACACCTTCACAAAATGCGTGGATGCAGCTCTGGCTCCTCTGAGACTCCAGGGCATTCGCGTGTTGAATTATATCAACAATTGGTTGAATTTAGCTCAGTTTGAGCATATGGCAGTCCAACATTGAGATGTTGTTCTGTCTCACATCAGAAGGCTAGGGCTGAGAATTAATGCCAAGAAGAGGGTGCTTCTTCCAGCTTAAACTACCAACGATCTAGGGGTAGTCTGGGATTCCATCACGATGCAGGCACATCTGTCTCCTGCTCTGGTGCGTTCCATTCTCTCGGCCGTGAATGGGGTGAAATTAGGCCAGTCACACACTGCAAAACAGTTTCAGAGACTGTTGGGTCTTACGGCAGCTGCGTCCAACGTGATACCTTTTGGCCTGCTGCACATGAGACCCTTACAGTGGTGGCTCAGGACCAAGGGGTTTTCTCTGAGAAGAAATCCTTTTCGCATGATTAAGGTCACGCGGCAATGCCTTCGTGCCTTAGTCATGTGGAAGAAGCCTTGGTTCCTGTCCCAGGGACCTGTGTTGGGGGCTCATTGTCGTCGTGTAATGCTAACGACGGATGCTTCCCTCACAGGCTGGGGGGCGATCATGAGTGGTCGCCGGCTCAGGGTCTTTGGGAGGACCATCGACTTTCCTGACACATAAATCATCTGGAAATGATGGCGGTATTTCGAGTACTCAAATACTTCCTCCCACACCCGAGGGGCCATCAAAATGTGGGGGCAGACATCCTGTTGAGGCAGGGGCCGAGGCCCGGGGAATGGAGTCTCCACCCTGAGGTGGTGGAGCTCATTTGAGAACTTCGGTCGTGCAGAAGTTGACCTATTTGCTTCGAAAGAACATCTCTTTGCCCACTGTGGTGCTCTCTGACTAATCCACCCCTCTGGGGTTGGATGCCATGGTGCAGACGTGGCCGAGGTTACGTCTGTACACACTTTTCCCCGATCGCTCTGTTCCCAGGAGTTCTGGAGAGGGTTTGCCTAGAGAGGGTCTATCTCATACTGATAGCCCCATTAAGGCCAACCCGAGTTTGATTTGCAGACCTAGTGTCTCTTCTAGACGGCTCCCCCGTGGAGATCCCCATCAGACAGGACTTTCTGTCTCAAGCGGGCGGCATGATAATTTACTCCCGCCTGGAGTTGTGGAAACTCTGAGCTTGGCCTCTGAGGGGGCTAGGCTCATAGAATCCGGTCTCCCAACTGAGGTTGTCGAGACCATACTCCACTCCAGAGCTCCTTCCACGAGAAAGCTATACAGACAAATAAATGGAAGTTGGTTTCTACTTGCTGTAGACAACATCAGCTGGACCTGTTCCACTCTTCTATCAGTCTTGTGCTGCAATTTCTCCAAGTATAAAACTTGGATGGTTTATCTCCTTCTACCTTGAAGGTTTATATAGTGGCTATTTCCACTTATCATGCTCTGTTTGGGGACTCTTCTGTGGAAGAGACCCCCTATTTATACGCTTTCTCTGTGGTACCCAGAGGCTGAGGCCTTCTGTGCGTACAAAACTCCGGCCTGGGACTGGGCTATTGTGTTGGAAGGGTTAGCTGAGGCTCCCTTTGAACCATTAGAGGAGGTGTCTGGAAGATTCCTCTCAAAGCTGTCCACCTGTTGGCAATTTCATCTCTCAAAAGAATTGGAGATCTTCAAGCACTTTCGGTTGCTCCCTCATGTTTGGAATGTGCGCCTGGTATGTTCAGGGCTTTCCTTCATCCTAGACCTGGTTATAAATCCAAGGTCCCCACCAACGTCCCAGGACCGATTGTACTGCAGGCCTTTTGTCCTCCTCCTTTGATTAATCCGGATCAGGAAGAATGAGCAAGTGGGTGGTTGAGGCCATCTCTCTTGCCTATGAGTCATACGGGCAGCCTTCACCTTTGGCTGTCCGGGCACACTCTACTAGGGGTATGGCTGCCTCAAAGGCTTTGATCTCGGGGTTCCCATTAACGAGATATGTGATGCGGCTGGGTGGTCATCTCAGCATACCTTCATTAGGTTGTATAACCTTGATTTGGGCTCCACTCCAGGGTCCTCGGTGCTCTCGTCGTAAGATAACAGACAGGCACTTGGTCTTATGGCCTAGTTGGGATAGCGTTCCCAAAGCGACTACGCAGCGTCGATGTTCCCATGAAAGGGAACGTCTCGGGTTACGTCTGTAACCCTGGTTCCCTGAATAAGGGAACGAGACGCTGCGTAGCTTAGCCATACTCCCTGCACGCCTGTGAGCGTCTGCTTCATCCATATCAGAAGCTGGCGTTCTTTGTTCTCAGGAGTGCTTTATAGTTTCCTGGTCCGTGACGTCACCCGCACTGACGTCCCGTCACACTATTGGTTCGATTTCACGAGTGCTTCAAGACAAAACGCGCAGAGGCGTTCCCAAAGCGACTACGCAGCGTCTCGTTCCCTTATTCAGGGAACCAGGGTTACAGACGTAACCCGAGACGTTTTCTGTCTATAAATATATCAAAACAGTTGTTCCCTTGTCTATTAAAACATGTAAATATTAAAGCGTCTTTGGTGTTTCCATGGTTTCTGCAAAATAAAACCGGAAACCGAGGGTAACGCGGGTATGACGCCATTGACAGGCGACTCCTCACATGTCCCGGAGCCTTGGATAAAATTGCAATTTTCTCACGATTTACAAATAGTTGGAAACATTTGGGATGTTGAAAGTACTCAATGAACAAAATATATAACACTGACCTAGTGGTTTTTGGGTATTTTACTGCAAAAATATTACATATTTCACCTTTACCACTTGCATTACCGAGAAAAAAAAAAAAAAACTGGTCGTTTTGACCATTCAGTGAACATTCAGAAATAACATTATCATAACTTAATTTCAGTGCTAGCAAAATATTCTAAGAATGTACACCAGTCAGGCATAACATTATGAACACCTTCCAAATATTGTGTTGGTCCCCATTTTGCTGCCAAAACAGCCCTGACCCGTCGAGGCATGGACTCCTCTAGACCCCTGAAGGTGTGCTGTGGTATCTGACACCAGATGTTAGCAGCAGATCCTTTAAGTCCTGTAAGTTGTGAGGTGGATCCTCCATGGATCGGACTTGTTTAGCACATCCCACAAACGCTCGATTGGATTGAGATCTGGGGAATTTGGAGGCCAAGTCAACACCTCAAACTCGTTGTTGTGCTCCTCATCCACATGATGTAGAAGAAAACGTGATTCATCAGACCAGACCACCTTCTTCCATTGCTCCGTGGTCCAGTTCTGATGCTCACGTGTCACTGTTGGCTCTTTCGGCGGTGGACAGGGGTCAGATGGGCACCCTGACAGGTCTGCAGCTCTGCAGCTCCATACAGAACAAACTGATGCTCTGTGTATTCTGACACCTTTCTATCAGAACCAGCATTAACTTCTGGAGCAGTTTGAGCTACAGGAGCTCGTCTGTTGGATCGGACCACACGGACCAGCCTTCGCTCCCCACGTGCATCAATGATCTCGGCCGCTCATGACTCTATCACCGGTAGACCACTGTTCCTTCCTTGGAGCTCTTTTGATAGATACTGACCACTGCAGACCGGGAACATCCCACAAGAGCTGCAGTTTTGGAGATGCTCTGATCCAGTCGTCTAGCATCACAATGTGGTCCTTGTTAAACTCTCTCAAAGTCATGCCTGATTGGTGTATATTTGTTAGCCTTGAAACAGGTTTTTTACTGTAGCATTTTTAGAGTTAAATTTAATCACAATGTTCACAAATCTTAAGTCTTTTGTATTCAATTTTGTAAACGTGGCAATGCGGACTGAATTGCTGTGCCATGACCCATAACCTACACTGCTTTATCCCTGAACAGATTCCTGGGACCTCATCGGTGCTTCAGAGGAAGTGGAAGTCGCTGCAGTGTTCAGCCCATGCCGTGGGCTCGGGAGAATCGGTGAAGGTGAGAACCAGTACGGTCTCAGCAGAGATCAAGCAGGTGAAAGCCCGACGAAAGACGGCACGCATGCTGATGGTGGTGCTGTTTGTGTTTGCGCTCTGTTACCTGCCCATCAGTGTTCTCAACATCATGAAGAGGTAAGAAACATGACACGTTCACAGGTAGTGTATGTCTGTCTCTGTGTGGACTCACAATGGCTGTCAAGAACATGTCTGGGTAACAAAGTTAAAAAAACAGGTGACTATATTTCACATTTTTAGGACCATTAAGGTTTTCTTTTGCATTGTGATGTTATTCTATTGCCAATTCATGACTTTTTGAGAGGGTTTATTGTGATTCTCATTATTCTCAACTGTGATCCACATTAGATTTTATGATTTTTATATCAGCATAAATGAAAGGCACACTACATGAGTAATAAATATTTAAGTTAAAATACTATATAACATATTTATGGTTTGGGTCACACGTTATATTAGGTGTCTTTACTATGTACTATACTTAATAATAATAATGTTATGTACAATGGACTTGCTGTGTTGAATTGGAAAGAACTTGTGCTACTATTGAGCTGGATACAGGTAAAGTTAAAACAGATTTGGTGTATGGGTAGATTTAAGGATGGGTTAAGGTGTAAGGGATGGTCAACAGTGTAATTATAGGTGTAATGAAAAACATCAGTGTGTACACAATAAGTGCACTGCATCTAATTCATTTAAATTTTTGTACATTGTAGTTAAAGACACTTAATATAAAGTGGGGCCATTGTTGGTCATGGAAAGAAAGAAAGAAAGAAAGAAAGAAAGAAAGAAAGAAAGAAAGAAAGAAAGAAAGAAAGAAAGAAAGAAAGAAAGAAAGAAAGAAAGAAAGAAAGAAAGAAAGAAAAAGATCCTAAAACTTACTCCATTTTCTTTATGCAAATCTTTCTCTATTTCCTTTTAATTTTGAGGTAAAATTTGTCCTAGGCATGTTTTTTGGAGAATCACTCCTCTACACTCTAAAATGCTGGGTTAAAAACAACCCAAGTTGGGTTGAAAATTGACAAACTCAGCGATTTGGTTGTTTTAACCAGGGGTTGGGTTAAATGTTTGGCCAAACTGCTGGGTAGTTTTATTTAACTCAACTATTGTTTAAAAATTACAATATTGCTTGATTAAAATCAACCCAAAATATGTTGGAAATTAGCATATATTTATATGTTTAGTAAATTTACATTTAGTAATATTTTAATGAATATTAATTAAACAATAAACATTTATTAAATTGCTTATTAACAAATGCTCACCTTTTGATTGTTATTGTTGCCTCTACTAATTGTGTCTGATTTTTAATTTCCAACATATTTTGGGTTCATTTTAAGCCATATAGTAATTTTTAGGTAACACTTTATTTTACAGTGCCATAGTTACATGTTACTACATGTACTTATATAGTAATAACAGTAAATTATGCATAATTACAAGTAACTAACTCTAAACCCTAACCCTAACTGTAACTCTATATTAAGTACATGTAGTTAATTAATTGTACACAGTACTTATTTGAGTAATTATAATGTAACTACAGCACTGTAAAATAAAGTCAATTTTTAAACAATAGTTGAGTTAAATGGAACTGCCCAGGACTTTGGGCAAAAAATAGGTTAATTCAGCAGAAAACATTCTGCCATTAAAAAAAAAGCAATATTAATAAAAAATGTGTCTTATGGTAATATAATGCATTGTTATGAGTAATGTGAGGCGTTCTTTAAAGGCATGAGACCGACTGCTGAGATTACATCTGTTCATTGTGTGGCCCTTTGTAGTCTGAGTCTGTTCAAACAAAGAATCTGCTTGACTATCACAACCCAAGTGTTTTCTGGGTGTTTACCAGGGCTTTGCTATGATGTTGTCAGATGTATGGTGTGATCCAACATGAGTGACTCAGATAATCAGTATAAATAATCTGTTAATTCAAAAATAGAAATTCTCAGGAGAAAACAAATGCAAAACATACCTTAAATCTGCAGTCTGTAACATTTTTTAAATCAATTTCTGAGCAAGTACATTACCAGCCAGTGTTCAAAACTATCTCCTTACCTTCGCCCAATTCACAACGGTAAGCTTGTAATAATGTTTTCTAACAAGTGGTACTGGTGGGTTTCCGCGGGAAATTCGAGCATGTCGCCGTTCATCTTTGCGTCATTACATCACGTCTGTAAACAGAAAGCAAGGAGTCCCAGCTAGTAGACTATGCATATAGGATGCTGCTGGTAGCGGATCATTTATAGCCTTTTCTCACAGCAGCTGAAATAATTAAATGTATCATTTTGATGGTGGATTGTAATCCAGAAAGGTCCAAATGACAATCATCAGTGTCAACTGGAGATTCACCCGTAGTCAAAAGCAAAAGACTTCGGACTGTTGAGTGACTACAGAAACTGAAATCTACAGGTAACGCTATTACACACTAAATACACAGTCACACAATGCTGATTTTGTTAACATTAACAATTTGAGAACAAAGTATAACAATAATAATAATGTGCATGGTTTGATGTGATATGAGCTAAGCAATCATTAGATTTAATTACCATTGGCCATTTATTGTAGGCCTAATTATTTTTTCCTCAGTTGGTCAGAACAAAAGTGGCAGACATGTTACTTGTTCAGACATTTTTCTGTGAAAATTCTTATATTGGTCATACTTCCAAGACATAGAATCTGTGATTCTGAAGTACAGTATCCACACCAATGTGTTGACTTACACCAAACATTAGATTCATCCGTACTGAGGAACCATGCCGATGCACAACCCACGTAAAGATAATAATTCCACATATAACTGCAATTGCAGGTTTTTAAACAGAGATGGCGACAAAGAGGCAAAACTTACGGACAGCAGCTTTAAAGGGGTGGTTCAATGCGATTTCACTTTTTTAACTTTAGTTAGTGTGTAATGTTGCTGCTTGAGCATAAACAGTATCTGCAAAGTTACAGTGCTGAAAGTTCAATGCAAATGGAGATATTGTCTTTTAAAGTTATGGCAGTTTAATGCCTACAAAAACGAGCGGTTTGGACTACAACGAGCTTCTTCACGGGTTGGTGACATCATAAACCCTGCAAAACATGCCCCCGGGAACATACAACAAAGTGGGCGAGGCCATGTGGCTTTGATCAGGATAAAACTGTATATGAAAGTTAATAAACAGCAGTGACAGCATCTAAATACTTTGACACAAATACAAAATGAAATACCATTCATAAACATCCTTTAAAAGCCGTGATTGCAGTGGTTCTGCCTGACCCTCTTCATCTGGGTCTGATTCAGCTCAATTTGATACAGCAATATAGACGCTATTATTTACATTTTCACTGAAGCACGTAACTACGAATGGTAAGGGGCGTGGCGTTTCCAGATGCTTCACTAAATCATGATACACTGGGCCAACCTGCTAACCAATCGGAGCACATTGCATATTTCGGAGGGAGTGGCTTCATAGAAGCAGGAAGTCAAATGAGCTGTTCATATGACAGTGGAAACAAAGATGTAGAATAAAGGTAAAATATATGAAAAATACAGTGTTTTCAAAAACAAAGCATTAAGACATGTTAAACTGTGCCCCCAAAACACAATCAAGCCTAGAAAAAAATCACTGAACCACACCTTTAAACTAACCAACAGAGTCCAAAACCAAACAGGGTGTATACTGTATATACAAAGGGAACCCAAAGTGGGACCAATCAGTAACCAAGGTAACAAATGAGGAAGTAATAACTAAGGAGTAGTTAAGGACATATATGCTGCGTTCCAATTCGCCTACTTATGCTACGCCCTAAAAGTATTTACTCTTTCTGTGAACAAAAAGTACATACTTTTGAGTGTGTAGCAAAAGAGTAGACAAGTTTTGGGACATACTAACACGTCATACAATCGCGTCAATTCTCTCTGTCGCATCCTGTCACCGTAAACTGGCCTGTCAATCATCTTACATCCTCCACATTTCATTTAGCTAATTTCCTACCGTATCGGAGAGAAATGCAGCAGGTTGATCTGCAGTCGCGAGTCTTTCATGTGGAGAACTCTCCTCATATTAATGCATAATGATGCATTTAAAAGTTAATGGCCAATCAGATCTTTATAAAAGTCCACATTGGTATTTGCAGATGAAAAATAACATGGGTAACATTAAATATATATTTTCTATCAGGTTAAACTGATTATTAGTCACTCAAATCTCTCAGCGTCGATCGCGTATATCCGCCATATTTTGTAGTTTTTTAACACTTTTTACTCGTGTTTGTAGTTCTGAACTGAATCCTCGTCCAATGCGCAATGGGTTGTGGGCAATATTAGCCTCTATAGTGTGCACGGATCCACACTTTGAAAATCTACCGGAAATAGTAGACCATCCGGGGACTTTTGGCATACTCTTTTCAACATACTATGCTTTGGGACACACTTATTTTAATCTCACATACTATTTAGGATGGATAGTATGGACATTGAAACGCAGGGATACACTGTGTTCCAAATTTGTATAAAAGTGACATATCCATAAGATTTCTGTATAATAAACATTCAGATTTTAGTTTTTCTAAAAAAAAATGTTTGTTCGTTTATTTATCCATGTCTTTTTAGATAACTGATATCAATCTCAGACAAAATAATTTGCCAGATCTATGGAAACCCTACTTAGAGGTTGTTCCACATTATTAAGCAAGTCACAGTTCTCATGCAATATGGGGAGGAAGAAAGATCTTTCTGAAGATGAAAAGCATGAAATGGTGCAATATTGTGCAAAAGGCATGAAAACAACTAATATTGTGTGAAACATAATGGAGATTATCGAATTATAAGATTTTTGAGTGATTTAGAGCACAACAGAACTCGGTCAGATAAAGGTTTAATAATGAAAGTTCCTGTCAAAAAAATTAATTGTATTAAAAGGGCAGCTATAAAAAAAGCCAGTGTTGAGCAGCAAACAGGTATATGAAGCTGCTGGTGTCTCTGGAGTCTCGAGAAGCTCTCCATGCAGGCTGGCAGTTGTGCGTAAAGATGCATTTTAGACACCACTAACCAAACCTAACAAAGAGAAACATTTACAGTGGGTGTAGAAATACATTTTCAAACAGTTTTATTGCTGTGGTGTTTTTTGCAGCATGGAATAGTGCATAGTGCATTGTATTTCAGAAGGCACTATCCTCCTTTTTATACCATAGCTGAAAATGGACAGTTATGAACTCCACATATCTTGCAAAAGTCATTTCAATACCCTCCATCTCACTTCCCAGTATTCCAGCCCAAATCATCACCCGCCAGCTCCTTGCTGACGTCGCAGTAATGTTGGAACGTGGTGGCCATTCACCAACCATCCAGAAATCCATCCATTTAGACCATCCATTGTAGTACGGCATTCATCAGTGAATAAAACTATTTAAAAATGAGTCTTCATGTATTTCTAAAACCACTGTAAATGTTTCTCTTTGTGAGGTTTGGTTTGGAGTGGCTGAAATGCATCTTTACGCACAACTGCCAGCCTGCATGGAGAGCTTCTTGAGACTCCAGAGACACCAGCAGCTTCAAATACCTGTTTGCTGCTCAACACTGGCTTTTTTATAGCTGCCCTTTTAATACAATCATTTTTTTGACAGGAACTTTCATTAATAAGCCTTTATCTGAGTTCTGCTGTGCTATAAATCACTCACAAATCTTATGATAATTCGATAATCTCCATTATGTTTCACACAATATTAGTTGTTTTCATGCCTTTTGCACAACATTGCACCATTTCATGCTTTTCATCTTCAGAAAGATCTTTCTTCCTCCCCATATTGCATGAGAACTGTGACTTGCTTAATAATGTGGAACAACCTCTAGGTAGGGTTTCCATAGATCTGGCAAATTATTTTGTCTGAGATTGATACCAGTTATCTAAAAAGACATGGAGAAATAAACAAACAAACATTTTCTTAGAATAACTAAAATCTGAATGTTTATTGTACAGAAATCTTACTTAATTGTCTCTTTCATAATAATTTGGAACGCAGTGTATAAAGTGGGACCAATTGTTCTTTAGTTATTCTTAATGTAATCTTAATAACTAAGTTAGTGTACTCAGCTTCTTCAGGGGAAAAAAAAAAAACAGTATGGGATAATCTACGGTCAGATGGTCATTATAACAAATTATACTACAGGGCTGTTGAATGCTTGAATCTGATTGGTTGACAAACATTCTAAGGTTTCAAAGTAGTTCCAGGCAGGTCTTGACCGCACTACAGATCTATATCACTTCAGTTATTTCCAATGGCTTTAGAGGTACAACAGCAAAAGAACCAAAACCCACAATGACACAGACCAAGCAAATAAATATAGTAAAGAATGGAATAAAAACGTCAACTTATGTCCATGTTTTTGCCACAAAATTATGTGTTATTAACGTATTACGTATTATGCTCTCTTTCTCCCTCTCTCCCATTTAAATGCACACACACACACACACAGTGCAGACAATCACTCGCTCAGAAACATGTTGTCTCTGACACTGCTTTGCGTCGTGGCTGCATTACCGTGGCGTGCAGTATTTTTTCTAATAAGTCAGCAGCCCGTCGTCAGTTATTCCTTACATAAACCTGGTCTGACACTATCCCTGCTTAAAAAAAAAAAAAATATTGAAATATTGAGTCCGCTTGAAATGATTTTATAACATGAGAAGAAAAAAATGTGAAGTGTGACACATAACTCAATCTCTGCTTTGCGTTCTGATCAACCAATACGTGTTTATTTGCAATAATGACATAATGCATCTTGTTTATTTCACAACTACTTTGAGTCAAATTAATTAGTTGAGTTAAATTATATATATATTTTTTGTGGATAAGTTTAAGATGCTTTGCATGTATTGAGCTGAAATGAAGGTTGCAAATAAAATATCTGTAATAAATTATTTTTAAAAAATCTGCTCCTTGTAAGGTTTCTTAGAGCAGAGTCCCACTGTATTTGAAATAAAGGCTTTATTTATTCAAAATGTTCTGTTTTTGATGGTTACATTGTTATGTGTTTGTCCACCTGTGATCTGCAGAGTATTTGGAGCTTTTAAGAACACCAATAACAGAGAGACTGTCTATGCCTGGTTCACCTTCTCACACTGGCTTATATACGCCAACAGTGCCGCCAATCCAATTATCTATAATTTCCTTAGTGGTGAGTATTTGCAAAAGGGGCTTTGATATTTTACACCTTTCACTTCTGGCTCTGGAGACTCACCGCACTGCATATTTTGATTTTCTTCCTTCTTTATACACCAGATTCAAATCATCATCTTGTTTGCAGAGAACTGCGTGAATTGATCTGTTTGTATCATATAAAAGATATATAGATGACCAGAGTTCAGAACCAATGCACTGCATGTTGTTTCCTCCATCTGCTGGTCACATTAAGGCATTGCATTTCATTCCCTACACTGCCTGCAAACACACACAAGACTTCAAAGCTTTGAAATGCCGTTTGCCCTCCGGAAACATCCTGCACCTTTTCATTCCAAACGAGCAAACTAATTATTTCTTCATTAGCATTGCAATATTCCCTTTGTGCACCGTGGTACAGGTTTGATAACATTGAGTACATCATTACCTGGTCATTTCAAGGACGCTTTTGATATCATTTAGAGCAGTTTGGAGGATTCATTGCGCCTACTGAAAATGAATGAATCCATTTTATCCCACCAGTTACATGGGGACCAATGTACTTTGAAAGGTCTAAAAAGAGCAGTTGATGTTTTTTAAAAAACAGAATATAAAATTCACTGCCTGAAAAAAAGTGCAAAAAAAAATATCTTTATGGTACAACAGCTTGTCAGGCAGAACCCTTAGAGGGACATCTTTGTACCTTATCTAGCCCTAAAAGGTGCTTTTTTGTACCTTGAAGTAGTAATATGTACCCTTAAGGTACTACTATGAACCGTTTAGGGGTATACAAGCTACAAAGAGTAGCTTACTCCTCCAGTGACAAGCTGTTTTTGCGCATTTCTTCTAAGAGTACATAAAGTACTCCCATTTTTACATGGGTGATGTAAATACAAGACTAGAGGTATTTCAGTTTGCCTTTCTGAAAGATGATGTATGTGGTAAAGCATAAAAGGAAACCACTAAAATCAAAATCTACACACAATAAATAAGAGTCATATAAGCATGCACACTGGAACACCTGTCACTTTTTTAATAATAATTTCCATGTTTCATTTAAAATTACACATACACCCATATCTCCTCCATGGACAAACAAGAGAAAGGAAATTGAGAAAATGGTGGATGAAAAAAGCTAAAATTGGATTAGTAGATTATGCTTTATGGCAGGGATTAACAAAATGTCAGCTCAAACTTCAACATTTTTTGATAAGGCATTTAGTTTCATTGAGCTGTCCACAAAGTAAAATGCATGTGCTCATTTATCTGTGAGAAAAAGAAAAGTGTCAGGGTTCTGTCACTTCTGTCTAGTTTATTTCTTGGTTTTGTGACAGAGCTCTGACACTCCCGTTCTTGTCCTGTTTTTGTGTGAGCGTACGGTCTCGGGTGTTCTTGACCCGTGCGCTCTCTTGTCTCATGTTTTGTCTAGCGGCTGGTCGGTAGTTATTGGCCAGACGCTCTTGTATTGTCATGTTTTGTGTAGCACGCGGTTGTTTCCACCTGCCACCTGCTTTCATGTTGTGTTTTTGTCTTGTGTTGTGTAGCACGCAGCCTGTGCTCTCATGTTGTCTCGTTTTGTGTGAACACGCAGCTTATGAATTCTCATAGATGTGTGTTCATGTCTCGTTTTGTGTAAGCACATGGCTTGTGATTTTGTTTTCATTGGCCACGTGCTTGTGTTTTTGTTGTTTAGTGTGAGCACATGGCTTGTCATGTGTTTCTTTGTGCCATGTGCTCTCATGTCTATTGTCTTGACCCCGTCTTGTTACCTTATTATTGGTTCATTTGCCCCACCTGTCCTCCCTCGTTACCTGCCTTGTTTGCTCTCCTATTTATTCTCCTTGTGTTTTGCAGTCCTGTGCTGGTTTGTTGTTGTATGTTCCCCTTTGTGCAGCTAAGTCTAGTCAAGTCAAGTCTGTTTTTCACCCAAGGGGTAGTTTTTGTTGTGGCTTGTTTTATTGTTTATTATTAATAAAAGTCCTCTCTCTCCTGCATTTGAGTCCTTGTCCTCATTCATCATCAAAACCCTGACAGAACGAACCAGCCACAAGAGGACTCAGCAGAGAATGGGCATCTTCCTTTTTCATCTCCCACCACTAGACTTTCCACCCGCCAGCTGTTGATCCAGCATCTCAACTCTCGTTACTTTCGTCAGCAGGGGGCTGACATGAGGAACTTTGCCTGTGATCTTCTTATTGAGGTAGATCGTTTGGATTACAGTGAGGCTGATATCAAGGAGGTTTTCAACATCTGCTTCGATCAGCCTCTCAGCCAGTGGGAGATGGAGAAGCTGGGGAATATTGGTTTCTGGGACTTTGTGTACCACATCTTTGATCGTGGGGAGCCTGAACCCCCACCTAAAGCAGAGTCCCACTCCACTGACTGTTTTCCACTTCCATCTGCAGTCAGTGGAAGCCCCAGTCCTCCGATGACCCGTTTGCGGAGATGGAGGAAGAACGGCCCCGCCTCACTCCTATCTGCAGCCTTCGATGAGACGGCCGAAGTCACTGCAGTGCCCCAAGAGGCGGCTGTAGATGTTGCAACGCACCTAGAGGCGGAAAGCTTAGTGCCACTGCCTCGCCTTAGCAAATGGAGGAAGTCATCCTCCATCCCTCAAGGCCCAGAGTCCACTCCAGAGTCCATTCCAGAGCCCGCTCCAGCCCCGGAGGCTGCCCTAGAGTCCACTCTTGTGCCTCCCACACGCCCTGCCGGCGCCAGTCAAGCACCCTGCCAGGACTCCTACCCCGCCGGTCCCACCCTGGTCTGTCCCGGCCTGGCCCTCAGCCGGGACCCTAGATCTGCCTGAGCCTCCCTGGCTCAACCCTCCCGTCCCTCCCTGGTTCCTTTTTAAAGACATTTTGATACTGTGGTTTTATTTTGCTGACTCTGACTTGGCTCCCCTCCTTGTCTCTGTGTATTGATGGTTTTTGTCTTGTTGTCATGTTGGTGTGTGCCTTATGTTGTGTATGTTGGTCTTGCGTTGTCATATGTTTGTCTTGTGTCCCTCATAAGGGGGGGTAGTGTCAGGGTTCTGTCGCTTCTGTCTAGTTTATTTCTTGGTTTTGTGACAGAGCTCTGACACTCCCGTTCTTGTCGTGTTTTTGTGTGAGCGTACGGTCTCGAGTGTTCTTGAGCCCTGTGCTCTCTTGTCTGCGTGCCTTGTTTCATGTTGGGAGCATGGCGTTCGGATCCCGGCACTCATGTCTAGTTTGGTTTCGGTTTCGTGTCGGGATTCGGACACTCGCGCTCCCAGTCCTGTCTTTTATTGTGAGCGCACGGTCGAGTGTTCCTTCACTTGCCGTGCGTTCTTGTCTCATGTTTTGTCTAGCGCCTGGTCTGTTCTTATTGGCCAGGCGCTCTTGTATTGTCATGTTTTGTGTAGCACGCGGTTGTTTCCACCTGCCGCATGCTTTCATGTTGTGTTTTTGTCTTGTGTAGTGTGTTGTGTATCTGATTATTGGTTCATTTGCCCCACCTGTCCTCCCTCGTTACCTGCCTTGTTTGCTCTTATTTATTCTCCATGTGTTTGCAGTCCTGTGCTTGTTCGTTATCGTATGTTCCCCTTTGTGAAGTCTAGTCAAGTTTGTCAAGTCGTTTTGTTTTTTTTGTTTTGTTTTTTCCCCATGGGGTAGTTTTTGTTGTGTCTTGTTTTATTTTTTATTATTAATAAAAGCCCTCTCTCTCCTGCATTGAGTCCTCATCCTCATCCATCAAAACCCTGACAAAAAGTGAGCTTTAATGGATTATTGAAATGCTTAAGTTTATTTTGGTAAGGTCCCATTAATGTTAATGCATTAACAATGAGCAATACATTTGTTAACAGTATTAATCTTTGTTAAAGGTTTAGTTCACTAAAAAATGAGAATTACCCCATGATTTACTCACCCTCAAGCCATCCTGGGTGTATACTGTATGACTATCTTCTTTCAGTCTAACACAACCGGAGATGCATTTAAAAACATCCTTGGTCCTCCAAGGTTTATAAGGGTTGTGAATGGCTGCCCAAATTTTGAAGACAAAAAAATGCATCCATACATTAAAAAAAAAAAGAACCGGGGCGTTGTACATTGAATGCATATGGTTGTTGGGCTTGTTATTTTACTTTATAAAGTTTTAAATAAGGACATCTGTCTTACACAAACACATCAATTCACTTCAGAAGGCCCTTATTAACCCCCTGGAGTCGTATGGATTAATTTTTATTTTTATGGATTGATGGATGCATTTTTATTTTTATTTTTATTGTCTTCAAAATTCAACTCCACTTCATTCACATCCATTATAAACCTTGGAGGACTAAAGATATTTTTAAATATATCTCCGATTGTTTTCATCTAAAAGAAGTCATAGTCACCTAGGATGGCTTGAGGGTGAGTAAATCATGGAATAATTTTCATTTTTGGATGAACTAAGGGGCTATATGTAGAATTCAGAATCCCTCGTTATTAGCAACACCGGTGGCTGTTTAGTGAATTTGTTAGTTCAAGGCATAGACTGTAAAAAAGGGAACTATGTTAATAAATTGAACCTTATTTGAATCAAAACCTCTATATTTATCCTCGCAGGTAAATTTCGTGAGGAGTTCAAAGCAGCTTTCATCTGTCATTGCTCCGGTGGAGATGACATACACAAGGAGAGAGTCAGAGCAAGAACCAGCACAGATAGCCGCAAATCCCTGTCTACCCAAGTAACCAATTTTGACAACATCTCCAGGATATCTGACCAGGCTGTGTAGCTCCATTGTGGGAAGGGTTTGCTGGGTAAATCCTACACATGCCACTTCATCAGTCATGAACGCTGGCTGGAAGAACACAGACGTGCCGTATGTATCAACCTGCCAGATTTATGGATGGAAGGATTGAATGGACCTATTAGCCTCAGTGAATTACCCACACTTTTTGAAAATGACATTGTGTCTAGTGTAAGAGCACATGAACCTTCAGTGGAATTGAAATTTTTACCCTGCAAGCCAAGAGGTTATTTCTCTGCTCACAGCTCGGCTGGGTACGCAGCAACAGGTGATGTACCCCATAATCCCCGGAGATGATGTGCATGAAAATAATGTCATGTCTTTGAAAAACAATGCTACAGCGAGACTGCATTCAACTCAAGATTGAAAGGAAATGATGATAGAAGGGAAGGGTTTTTTGTTGTTGTTGTTGTTGTTTGTTTGTTTTTTAAAGGTGATATGTGTCATTTTTTTCAGTGTTAAAATATTTTTCAAATCTTATGTAGAGACAATGGTAAGCAAACAATTTGTGGGATACATTCTCTGAAAACACTCTAGCTTCACTTAAACATTGCTCTGTTTGTTTGAGCATCTAACCAGCTGACAGTCATGTGAATTTTAGATGGTACTATTTGTTTGAGATGCGTTCAGGTAGCCTGTTTGAAAACAAACATTATTTTTGCATGCATAAACTGCTTCAAGTACTTTTGAACAAAATTGATATTGTATATTTATTTATTTATTTATTTATTGTTTCATGTTTAAACAATGTACAATTTGACATTTTGTATTGTTTCTCTAAGAATACTGTTTTGTCATCTTTTCAGGAAAAGCTTGCTTGGTAACACTTTACAATAAGGTTTGATTTGTTAACATAAGTTAACTATATTGGTTAACATGAACTAACAATGAACAGTACATCTATAGCATTTATTAATCTTTATATCATTTATAATATATTTATATTAATCTCTATATTTAGCTTTTATGCCCCTTTTCACAAGATGTAATATAAGTCTCTATATAAGTTTCAGCTCAAAATCCCCCACAGATCATTTATTATAGCTTGTCAAATTTGCCTCTATTTGGGTGTGAGCAAAAACACGCCATTTCTGTGTGTGTATCTTTAAATGCAAATGAGCTGCTGCTCCCGCCCCCTTTCCAGAAGAGGGCGGAGCTTTAACAGCTCAACAACAACAAAGCTGGAGAATCTCACACAGCCAAAATGAGGATTGTCAGTAACGGTGTTCAGCCTTACATTGTTCAAACCGGATTCGACACTGATTGAGAGACTCAGGAAGAAGTTACAACTTTTAGACGTTTCTGAATGGTTAGTGGATAAATTGATGTAGTTGCTGTGGAGTTGATTCAACTCATCATCTAGCACGTGCCGTCATGTTAATCTTTTGTGCAAATCCAGCGTTGAAGTGACTGTCGTTTGTGAAGCAGTTCAGCATAAAATGACATTTCTGTCAAACACAACTTCTGTCTGTGCTAGCATAAAGTAATAGAGCGCATGGAGCCTAAGGGAAAGCACAACCGAAGAATACTTGTATTTTCTTCATCTGCAGCTTTGCCTCAGTCCGTTGGTATCACTCCCTTGTTCAGGAACATTTTTGAAGCAAATCCTGCTTTGTACTACTGTCCAAGGTTGAGAAAGCAGTCCGGCTTGAAGTGATTAGCGCACACATGCAGGTTTTTTGCTTACTGTTTCTGGGGGATTTCCACTAAAAATAAAATAAATCCACTGCTCTCTTGCCTCCTCTGAGGCTGGGACTCTAAACGGTGTTCTGTACTCGGCTTTGCTCAAACTTTTGCCATGGTTAGAACTGGTACTGTCATCGTCACTTGCGAAAACAAAATGGCGGTGCCGTGGTTGGAAACGTGCAGATTAAGGGGCAGTAATATTATAATAATGCTGCGTTCCAGACGAGGTAACTTGGACGTGGGAGTATCCCAAATTAAATGTCCCACTTCAGACCAGTTACAGTCATCACGTCACGTTCACATGTTGACCACATGATGTCGCCATAACACAATGAGAGCATATTGCGTTTTTAAAGCAATTATGGCAAAAACAGAATAAAATAGCATACAAAAAGCAAAAACGTATCATTACATAAACTTAATGCTTAATGTTAAAGTTTGTTTATACGTTTATGCTCATTGGAAGCGGAATTGCCGACATCTTGGTAGTGATGTCAAATGATGCGTCTCGGTAAGGTCAGGGCTGATTGATGTACCCACTCCGAATATTCGACTTTGAGTGGCGTTCAAGACATTTTTTCCTAGAAGGAGGTGGGAAAAATCTAAATTCCGACATTAACAATTAACATGGGTTAATACACTTGACATTAGTTAATGAACTAACATGAACAAACTACAAAAAAATATATTTTTTTGTATTATTATTATTTTATTATTATATATATGTTTATATATATATATATATATATATATATATATATATATATATATATATATATATATATACACTTGACATTAGTTAATGAACTAACATGAACAAACTACAAAAAAATATATTTTTTTGTATTATTATTATTTTATTATTATATATTGGTGCATATATATATATATATATATATATATATATATATATATATATATATATATATATATATATATATATATATATATATGTGTGTATATATATATATGTATACACCTAAATATATATATGCATTAACTAATGAGACCTTATTGTAAAGTGTTAATGTTTACTCTAATTTGATCCCAGTTGGGTACTCAAAAAAAAAAAAAAAAAAAAAAACATTTTGAATGTTCACTTTAGTGTGAATTTCATAAGTTAAGTGTTTACAGATAAGTCTGTTTTATTTCCAAAGATAGGCATCTCTGTTGTGTGTTGTTTTAGAACATTTATTTCTAATGGGGTTGTTTTGACGTTTTGCACAATCCAGCAGTAATTATTTGCTCTGAGTGTTTGCTTGTTGGGTCAGGAAGCCTGGAGCGCTGACTACTATTATTAGTGTGATGATTGCAGAGTAATAAAGGAGAACAATGGCACAATAACGCATCTTTGTTCAAGTGTGATGCAGGAGCACGAACAGGTGAACAGCATGACAGAGAACTACTTATGATGTTGCTATCTCTCAGGTGCTTGCTTTGAGATCTTGTGTTATTTATTCAAAGTGTGTACTTGCTGCTACATATGCACCGTTTGTTATAAGTGATTTAAGTAAATACATTGAGTGTTTTAATGTGTTTGAAACTATGTTTGTAGAGATGGATTCCAGTTTTACTTAAAAGATACACAAAGTCATTCAGCATTATCTTTTTTTTTTTTTTTTTTTTTTTTTTTTTTTTTAGCATATATGTGAATGATCTCATACATGCTGACTTTTAAACAGTCACAGAAAAATGTACTTTTGTCTATGTGGGTGCAATCCAAAAATAAAGAGATAAACACTAGCAACACCAGTAATTGTGCATGATTTGCCAGCAACCAGCACTGCATGGAAATATTTCATGGTTTGAGCTGATCTTTTCAGGGTTTTCTTGTGGAAGTTTTTCTCATTAAAGGTACACTTTTTTTTTTTTTTCCAAAATTAATGCTAATTATGCTAGTTAGCATTGCTTAAATGGGAAATGAGCATGTTCCGATGTTCTTACGGACATTTATTAGGCTAACTCAAACGTATACTTTGCAAATAACAGTGGTACAAAAAAAAAAAAAGGTGATTACATGTGTTTTACAGCTGACCTACCAATTTAACATAGTTGTTCGTGTTTTCGTTAGGCTTTTCGCATTCACAACGAGTCTTCCCGCCTGTCTCACGATGGTCCAGCCGGTCTGCCAGAGCCGCTGCGGGAAGAAAGTGCTAGTTAGGGGAAATGAGCACCCGCTCCGGTGTTCTTACAGATATTTATTAACTCAAACGCATTCATACCTGCAAATAACATTTGTATAAAACAAGTAAGGCGACTACATGTGTTTTAAAGTATGCTGACCAATTTAAGGCTAGCCTACTCTTAGGACTCACGACTTTGCGAGAGGAAAAGGGAAAAAAATGACCGCTCAGATATTTTTACTGAAACATATTAATTAAACATAGCTTTATAGCTTGCAAATAACATCAGAATAAAACATATAAAAAAAAAAAAAGAAAGGAAAAATTAACCTACCATACTCTGGGCTTTCATCTTCATGATGAGTCTGTCACAGAGCAGTTTTGTGAGGTGTGTGGTTGTTTTTTGCAGTCATTTACTGTATTTAGATTTACAGTAGGCTAATATTTTCCCAGAATGCACTGAAAATCTACACAGTACTGAGATTCAATAGTAGGGAATTGTGGATAACACAATATATTACTGTGAAAAGAAAACGACGGTAGCCTATTCATTCACAGTGCAGTAAATACAGGCACTACACTGTAGTGCTTATTTACAGTAAAGTACAAACGACTCATTTAATTGACTCAGAGTCGACTCTTACTTTTGAGAAACAATAACTTTATATACGGTGCACTTTCAGATTTAAAACTTTGCAGGATGTTTTCATTCACAAAGTCTGTTCCTCAGAATAGGGTATTTTTTGCTTTTTTTTTTACTATATTTTTGTCAGTAGCCCTCATTTTTAACTTTCTAATAACTGCCTAAAACATACTGAGAACCAATGACATTATACAAATAAAATGGGTACAGGTAAGCTCATTTTGGATTGAAGAAGTGTATAAATCAATACATATAATAGTGGTGAAAGTAGCCAGTAGAAAGAAGCTTTAGGGTCAGTTTACATGACAGTTTACAACTAAAAAATGGAAAACTTTTTATGCATTTTGGCCGTTTATTTACACTACAACGACATTTCGGAGGCCTGGAAACGCTTTTTTTTTTTTTTTAAACGGGTTTCAAAGTGCAAGTTTTTGAAAAAAATATAATTATTGTTTTTGTGTAAACCAGAAAAATGTGAATTTGTGAAAAAGGTGACGTCATGCGCATGCATATTACATGTTCAGTTTATAGGCTCGTAGCGTTTCTTTACAAAGTGACATTGCCAACTACTGGCCTGGCAGCAGAATAGTTGTTTTTTTGTTTTGTTTTTTGCAGATCCATGTGAACTGGGATCATTTTGACAATGTTCTCATCTCTATGTGAAAAACAAAGGAAAAACTTTCAGTTTTTAGTACATTGTTGTTGTGTAAACGTACCCTTACAGAAAGCAACAAGATAAAGTAGTTGACTTAATTCTGATTCTAAACCGCTGACAGAAAAAGCTGAACAGTGAACTCTGTTGCAAGTTTCAACATTACCCCGCTGCTTAAGCGCTCCTGGGTAACAGCTTTACTATTTACACTATTGCCCAACACCACAACAGCAAAAATTCAGGACTTTTGACCTTTTGGGCTTGACTGATGCTGAAACTAAGATTAGTGATGTTTGTTTAGTTTTAGATATATATATAACCCTAACAATTCAATATGTCTTTAATATGAGCCACTGACTGAAGAACCGACCCTCATTACCTCATTACAGCGGCAGTGCAGGTGAGTGACATTCAACACGGAGCGCCGCACCTGAGGGATTATTCATTAGCACCATGACGTCATGCCGGGGTGAATAGAGCGCGCTGAAGCGGAGCTGTTCACTCGCACAGGTGCTTAACACTGATACTCCAACACCATCATACACATGAAGGCCATGAAAGCTGCTTTCCTCATTGGTGAGTAGAGGATCTATTTTAAGGATTAGTAAGCTTTTGACAGTTCAGGGCTGCATTGATCTTGTAAGTTCTTCTGATGGAGTTATTGAAATTGATTTCTCATGTGCTTGTGCCTGAACATTTGCCAAGTGTTTCTTTATCTTGCACTTGGAGTGAAACAGGGGCTAAAATCTGTTCTCACATGATGTGTAAGTGCATTACAATTTATTTTTAAAAAGAAAGTTGAGGCTATGATGAAAAATTGTGACACCTAAAAAAAAGTCAGATTCTAAAAAAATATATACAGTCAAACCAAAAATTATTCAGACATTTTTTATATATTTTATATATTTTTACCAGTGGGTGCAGGACACTATAGTTCATTTATGTAAGTGAGGATAGCAAAATAAAGTAAACTGTGACATATTATACCCAAAAATTCATTTACAGTGGACTACCAGTAAAATTTATAAAAAATTTGGAACCAAAAATGATTCAGACACTTTGACCAGACCATGTTTTGCTTAAGTGTTATCTGACATAATTGACATAAGATTGTGTCATATTTTATTACCATTTTTTGAAACTACAGTGAATAAACTGAATTAATGAATGAAATGTTCAAGGTGTCTGCATAAATGTTGGTTTGACTGTATATATATATTTTTTTTTTACATTTTACAAGAAAATACGATTTCAGTCTTTCTTCTTCAAAATTTCATGTTTAATTCAGTGTGTTACTTGTGGCTTGTTTGTAATTATGTATGAAATTTACAAGCAAGATTTGAAGTGAAAATCGTTTGCCAAGTCCTGTACCATTTTGTTTGTTTTTTTTAGTGCACCAAAGATAAAGAACATTTTTGAAATTGTAATTGATGATAAGGATCATGAGGTTTTGTGTTGCTGTCATTTAAGCAAATGGGACGCATCAAATGCTGCAAAATCACTTCAGATTTTCACTCAGTTTGTATACCTTACAATAGAACAAATATTTTCAAGGAAGCATTTTTTACAAGAGTTTTGGTGCCTCCATGTAAAATAGGTAGATTGTAATTTCTTGTTGAATTAAGAAAGAGCCAGTTATTAAAGTTATTTTCTGTTCCAGCGTCTCATCTGCTGTACCAGCTAGTTTGCATTGACACATCAAGAACTCCAGACTGCACTTCACACATGGATGCTTGCGTTTCTCCACGCATCTGCAGAAGTGAACAGGCTGTCCTCAGAGATATCTGTAATTATAAAGGTACAGGATTCTTATTAAAGCAAACAGAATGTCATCCATAATGCAACCAATGACTTTGTTTAATGGGACAGGAGCGGGGTTGGCTGGTGGCATGGGGTTAATAACTGGGTGCTGTCACAAAAACTGATAAAAACCTGAATGTTTGCTTTCTTGATTCATGCTAGTTGGCATTAAAAATTAAAGCTTTTGAGGTGAGTGGAGGAGGCTGGCTCACTGGTGGAGTATAAGAATAATTCAATTATATATAGCACATTTGAACATCACTTCTTTTGAACTAAAATTAAAAGTAAAACCATTCTTGAAATAAAATAAACGTAAAAAAAAAATAAAATAAAATTCATTTTTTATTATTTCAACTACTTGCCAAAGCAACATTTTCTCATTTCAACTGACTAAAAACTGAAATAAAAATCAATAAAAAATACATAGACATATATAAAAAAAAATAAAATAAAAAAAAACTCCTAAAAATTACAAAAACACAAACTAAAATTCAAACGGAAAACAAATATTTATAAAACCTATAATAGTATCTCAATGATATTAAAATTACACTGACACACAGACATACTGTACATGCTATACAGGATTATTAACCACTATAAATCTATTATGTTGTCATTTCAACTGAGTTTGGTTATTCTGAGATATTCAACAAAGAGAAAGTGGTAAGACTTTATGATAAGGTCCTATTTGTTAACATTAGTTAATGCATTTGTTAACATGTCATGAACTAACTATGAGAAATATTTTTTACACCATTTATTAACCTTTGTTAATGTCAAACCCTGTCTCCTCTGTCTTGTGAAACATCCCATCACTGCGATGGCAGAAACTGGATTAAAGCGCAATAGCCTTGAGCAAACCGCACGACTCATACTGTGGCCGTATGTGCAGCGAGGGAAGAAAAGAGCGCTAGCTTGAGGGGACGCTGAAGTTGTTTGTTGACTGTGCTTGAGTGTGTGGCCTCAGGGAAGCAAAGGGGATAACAATATATGAGATCATCAGTCCATATTCACATATGATATTGACTGTCATGTTGATACATGTGACCATAATAATTGTTTTGAAAAACCATTGACCACTTTAGAAATCATAGACTTTATAAACAATCAATATTTCAGCAAATACAATAGCTATTAAAAATTCATGAACACATTGAATGATGCAGATGAATGGAGTTCACCCGTTAAGAGTTCGCTCATGTCAAAGCTGTCATGTTGAAAGTTCTTCTAGTAAAGGCTGCTTTGCTCTCCTTTGTCTCATTTCATCTCTGTGAAAAGATGGAAGCTGCCACCCGACTGACGCAAAGGTCTGTAACGCCACACTTCAGATGATGCTAAGCCGCTCACCTGCGTTGGGAAAGTGTGTGTGTTCTTGGCCGGATCCATGCGGCAATCTACAACAGCTGTTCTCTCAGTGCCAGCATCGCTTGGGTATACCATAACACATACTTTAAATATTGCAACATAAATAATGGAAATATGAAACTTCTGTGGCATGCTGTTGATTACCACAGCCAACAATTTTCACTCAATTCCCTCAGTAAAAACAATTAAAATTGTCATGTACAGTAATGCACTTGTCTAAAACAATGTATATTTAACATGCAATGCCAAGTCAGTTTTATGTAGTGCCTTTTACATTGTTTCAAAGCAGCTGTTACGTGCACGTGTGTATATGAAGGCACAAGAATACGTGGAGTAGAATTTAATCAAAGAAACAGACAGGAACTCAATATACACATCAAACATCAACGCATAAACAAGAACGGACAAGGAATGAAGGAGAACACAGGATATATACACACGTGACAAACAAAGGGAACTTAATAAGGTAATTAACGGGGCACAGGTGAATGAAATGACTAGTTAAACAGAATGGGGAAAACTAGATCAAACTAAGGAAAACAACAGTGGACATGTCAAGTCAAGTCACCTTTATTTATATAGCGCTTTTTACAATGCAGATTGTATCAAAGCAGCTTTACATTGATAACTGGTACATAATTTTTGCTGCACAGCAGCTCTTAAATAATAGTGTCAATGCAGGCAGATCAAAGCACTGTTGAATAAATGTCAGGAATACTGTTGAATATCAAATGTCAAGTCAAATGTCAAGTGTAACATGTAACAGCAGCTTTTCAGAAAATAATCCTTTTTTTTTCACACCACCTTAATATCTTACTGTCCACTTTGAGCAGTTATGCATGTGCATCCATTACTGTAAACATGATTTTTGCTTGTTTTTACTAATTGAGGGTTGAGTTGTTGTCTGTGGTAATTGACAGCATACCATGAGTTTTTGGTAGGACTGTTTGTTCATTCTGTGAATCACACATACACATGTTTGAGAAATTAAAGATCAAATGTAGGACAATTTCTATGCAACATTTTATAAACCCCATGAAATTCCACTTGACCTTTAAGGGATTTTGAATAATCTGCATTCAGCTCTTCTCCATACAAATTAGAGTGACTATGGCTGTCAAGCCCCCAAAAGGACACAAAATAAATGAATAAATAAATAAAAAATGAGAAGGAATCATGAAAATGTCATAAAAGTAGTCACTATGACTATTCCAGATAACAAAAAATAAAGTTCTACGAACATTCCCATTAAGTTTTGAAAAAGTTATTTCTGTTCAAATGTTTTTTAAATATTCAAAATGTCAAAATGTTTTTTTTTATGTGTTAAAGGGATGTTTTCCCAAAAAATGAAAATTCTGTCCTCAGTTACTCACCCTCAAGTTGTTCCAGACCTTTATGAATTTCTTTCTTCAGCTGAACACAAAACAAGATATTTTGAAGAATGTCGTAACCAAACAGGCCCCAATGACTTCCATAGTATGAAAAAAAAAAATAAATAAATAAATAAATAAAACTTAAAAACTATTGAGGTCAAAGGGGCCCATCAATTAAGAATATTTAGAACGTTAGAAAAACATTCCATTCTATCATTTTGAAAACATTCTTAGAATGTTCCCTGTTAGCTGCTCCTTCTAATGACTAAATGACCTTCTGAGAATAATGGTCAAAAACGTTTTCTCCTCAGATTTAGTTAATCTGTTATACATAATATTCCAAACATTTGGTTTTAAGAACATTTTCTATTCTATTTCTATTCATTTTCTATAACATCAGGTCACACTTTAATTTAGGGTCAAATTCGCACTTTTAACTAACCATTAACTACAACTTTTGATTATTAATAGTTAGTAAGGTAGTTGTAAATTTCAGGTGAACTCAGTATTATTTCAATTAGGGCCTACACTGGTTACACGTTTTTTTGTTGTTATCGGCCCAACTAACTTCTAAACAATCAGCATTAGGGGGCATATGACGGTCGAGGAGAGAGAACGAGCAAGAGGGAGATTTGAAAATAATAATAATAAAAAAAACTGCAGAACGAGAGATGGAACACAGTACAAAAGTGCTCAAAAGAATATCACTGGAATGAAGGTTTATGACTGGGCAAGCACTTTAGGACCCGCGTTTATATTAGAGAGAGCTAAGAGGGAAGGCCTGAGAACAGATGTGGAGGCTGTTTTGATCCCGCTACTCAAGTGAGTAACACTGGGTTTGATTAACAGCGGCCAGATAGTGAGAGTTCTGCAGTTAAGCATTTGTGTTTAGCATCATTGGTAATGCATTCGCCTCGCATGTCAGCAGCGATTGAGCCGGGGTTCGAGACCGACTCAGAGCAGGGTGGTTAGGATTGGAGTGTGAGTTTTGGAGCAATGAAGAGAGGGGTGGGTTTGTTTGGGTTGATTTCAAATATCAACATTGTTCAACAACGAATTTGAGAAATCACAACTAGTAATAGCAAGAATAAGGCAGTAATATATGCTTTATAAGTACTAATAAACAGCCAATATCATAGTAATATGCATGCTAAAATGCAACTATAGTAAGAACTGGATCCTAAACTAAAGTGTTATCAAACATTATAGGAAAAATCATCAAGGAGGAGTAATATCATATGGATTTCCCATGAACATTATTGTTACACTGTTTTCTGCTAACATTACAAGAACATTCAGCTAATATAAGGACATACCTAGAACATTGTTCTAAGAATGTTTCGTCTGAAAATTATGAGAACATATAACATCAAGTACAAATAATATCATAAGGATGTTCCAAGAACATCATTCTAAGTACATTTCCTCTAAAATTATAAAAACATATCATATATCATATGTTATAACACTGTTCCAGAAACATTATTTTAAGAATGTTTTGTCCTAACATTTATATAACCTTTAAAAAACTATGGGAATGTTCCCTGTTAGCTGGGATATTCCAAGTTTCTATTCCAAGGAACTTGGCAAAATTGACCTGGTGTGATGTGTCGCTGGATCATTCTGAATTCAGAAGAATTCTGAGCTTTGGCAAAAGGAAAGATTATCAGTGAATAGAGACTTACATACAGGCTTGGGATGGCATGAGAGCAAGTAAATGCTGTCAAAATTCTCTTTTTTTTTTTTCGTCTATTTTAACTATTCCTTTAATGTTTTCCAGCTAAAAAAAACAAGCAACTTGAGGCAGAATGGAAAGCCAGTGGTAAGATCTTTGTCTGTACATAGAGCACCAAAGCCTTTTATAAAATGATAACTACATGCATGCTGTGATCCTCTCATTGGACACTTTCATTCCCTCAATATAGTACACCACACAAGCAAATCCTGTCTTGAAGAGACAGTGGCTTGTCTTGGGGAAGAGGCTTGTAACAGACGGATGGTGCCATTTGTCCAGGAGTGCCACGGATACCAATGCAACCCCAGCCAGTGCAGTCAGGCAATGAGGCAGTTCTACTCGGCTCTTCCTCACAACGTGGCTGAGAGACTGGTGTTCTGTGACTGTGATGGAGAAGACCACGAATGCCAAGAGATGAAGGCTTCTTTACACTCTGGATCCTGTGTGAGCGACCAGTCGCAGACACCCTGGACCTGCCTGGAGGCGCTGGACAGCTGCTCTGAGGATGCATTGTGCAGGTTAGCCCTGAACATTGATGGCAAAGCATTAACAACATGATTTACTCTAGGACATGTTAGTAAAACAACATTTCTATCAACCACTTATAGCGCTTCTCCCCAAAGTAATTTTTACTAGTTGATAAGTCACATTTTGGGATGCCCAGTTAGTCCACTTTAAACATTCTACTAAATATAAGTAACTTTGCAAGTACACGCAATCTTTTTCCACTAACCCAAACCTATACTCTTACGAAAGTTAGTTGACATGTAGTTTCAAAGTTACTTATAGTTAGTAGAATGTCTAAAAAAGACAAAACAATAGCTGAATTTATTAAATAACCCCGTTTAAAAGTGTGTTAACTTAATACTGTGTCTGCTTACCTGGATGAACCACGACTGTGTTTTTTTTTTTTTTTTTTTTTTTTTTTTTTGTGATGGTTGTTCATGAGTCCCTTGTTTGTCCTGAGCAGTTAAACTGCCCAATATTCTTCAAAAAAATCCTCCAGGTCATCGCTTCACCTCCATTCATAAATCCTCTCCCTTGGCCTCATGGGATAGTAAAGTGTCCATTGTATGCACAGTTCAGAATCTCACCACAAGTAGTAGGTCATCCAGGGGCTTTTTGCCCACTCTTTTATAAGTACTGTGAATCTACATAAGCATCTTATGAAGTTTCCTTTAGCACTATCAGCTTTGGATTTAATTGCTGCATTGGAACAGTATCTATTGTGAAAAAGATTGAATTGAACTGAGTAAGTCACCCAGAAAAGTATTGTAAAGTAAAATGATTCTCCACACACAGTAAAGTCCAATGTGGCCACTGGCCAGTAAGTGTGAGATGAAAAGAGTGCAGAAATCAAAAGACACTTATCTCTATTGCCAAATTCATGCTGCTTGAATTGTCTTAACTGTAAAAATGCCCTGTTCCATTCATCTTTGATTGATTCATGTCATATTAGTGTAAATCATGTTTCTTTGCTGAAAAGACCAACATGAATTTACATTCTGGCCTAGGATTGAAACATACAAAATGTAGGCAAACCGTGACCACGACGGTCGAATCCCGAACAAAACCCTTACGGGTGGGTGAGCAAATCATACAAAAACCTACAAAGGAGATGGTACAAGTTCATACAGATCTGCCTCAAATTTCCCAAATTGTGAAATACTCACAGATTAAGAGTTTGTTGGTGTAGATGTGCTGTATAGCCAGATGATAAAGCTGGTTGACAAGCATGGTGCATGGTTGACTGGAGAACTTTTAGGTAAGTTGCACTCATGGTTGATGCCGCTGATTAAAACCAACTCTTTTTTCATTCACAGGCAGTTATTTAACAGGTACCTATCCAAATGTTTCGTGGCAGAGGACTCTGCATATGATTTGACGAGTGACTGGCTAAATCTTCTAAACCCTGACACATTTCTTGGGGAAGACCTCCAATGCAGCGTGGCTTTTGTGGAAACTATGGGTTCAGTACTTCATCACCCCTGTACTTGTGATGGATTACATCATCATGACCAATATAAGTGCAATGAGCTGAAACAGATTTTCCAAGACAAGTCCCTCTTCAGTAAGTACTTTCAGAGGTCATTGACTTGTTTAACTGCATAGTCTCATTGTGATTGATGTATTCTGATTTGACCTCTCAAATCATAGAGCTCTCAAGAACCAAAGGAAATTTCCGACATGGAGAATCCCATGAATCAAACATTGGGCGACAACCAACCAATACACCAAGTGCTGATCTGAAGTGGTTAGGTGGTGAAACTGTCCAACAGGGACAATCCGATGATTCAAGCAATGGGCAACAACAAACCAATGAATCAAGGGTTAAGCAGCAGTGGCTGAGTGGTGAGTTGATTCACTTAAAAAGTGGGGTTTGCCTTAAACATGCACTTTTCCTTTTACATTACATTATTGTTGATGTAAATAAACATATTGTTTTTGTTTACCAGATCAACTGTTGTACCTACTGATCTATATCTCTGCATTAATGGTGGTGGTTTTGTTCATTGTCAGCCTTGTTTTGCTCAGACTGAGGTAAGTTGTCATTGGTTTAATGCATTATAATGCACACCAAATAACGTAGAGCAGAATTCTTTACCCAATCTTCACTTAATTATATAAGAATTACGGTCACACTTTAGATTAGGTCCAATTCTCACTCCTAAAGGATTAGTTCACTTTCAAATGAAAATTAGCCCAAGCTTTAGTCACCCTCAAGCCACCCTAGGTGTATATGACTTTCTCATTTCTGAACACAATCGAAGAAACATTAATAAATATCCTGACACATCCAAGCTTTATAATGGCAGTAATGCGCTACCAAACGAGTATGAGCTGAAGGAAGTGTCTCCATCCACATCTATCCATCATAAACAGCAGCTCTGGAGGGTTAATAAAGGCCTTCTGAAGTGAAATGATGCATTTGTGTAAAAAAAAAAAAAAAAAAAAAAACATATTTAACAGGTTATGAAGTAAAATATGTAGCTTCCGCCAGACCGCCTTATTCAAATTATGGAAAAATCGGAACTGGCGTTGCGTCAGTTGTGGATGTGGATGGAAGCACTTCCTTCAGCTCATACTCGTTTGGTAGCACATCACTGCCATTATAAAGCTTGGATGTGTCAGGATATTTATTAATATTTCTCTGTTTGTCTACGTCAGAAACAAGAAAGTCTTATACACCTAGGATGGCTTGAGGGTGAGTAAAGCTTGGGCTAATTTTCATTTGAAAGTGAACTGATCCTTAAACTATTAACTACAACTTTTGTCTCAATAAGCTCCTACGGCTTATTAATAGTTAGTAAGGTAGTTGTTAAGTTTAGGTATTGGGCAGGATTAAGAGTGTAGAATATGGTCATGCAGAATAAGGCATTAATATCTGCTTTATAGGCACTAATAAACAACCAATATCCTGGTAATATGCATGCTAATAAGCAACTAGTTACAGTGAGAATTGGACCCTAAACTAAAGTGTTACCACAATTACTAATGATTGTTTTTGCCTATCATTTAAGGAGAATACACCAAGCTGCTGATAAACCAACTTTTGAGGCCCATCAGTCAAAATCTCTAATGTTGTCTTCTGTTATTATTTGAGTAGTTTTATACAATTCTGGTTTCTTTAAGGGGCAGTTATATTCCTGATACTTTGCACATTGTAGTTATATATTTATATTTCACTGTGAATTGTAATTAAAAAAGAGGGGCAGAACTTGATTTTACCTACAGGGAATTGATAGGATTGTGAAATGTGGAAGATTCCCTTTTTGGAAACTTGATTGTGATGGAGACTGATGGTCGAGTTAACCAGAGCATCCCAAAGGTGATATTTCTTTTTCAACATTTGCAATTATAGCTGTAACCTTTATTACATTAAAGGGGTTAAAACATGAAAAAAAAAAAAATTTCTTGACATATAATTTATTTGACATATAAGAGATCATTGCGCACACACACACACACACACACACACACACACACACACACACACACACACACACACACACACACACACACACACACACACACACACACACACACACACACACACACACACACACACACACACACACACACACACACACACAATTGTAATTTTTATACCTGAAACAATTCTCTTCACTGCAGAAGAAACCATGCCAATAAACCAACAAATGAGTGGGGCTTTGTGTAGTTCAGTATTGCACAATATTGTTCAATATAGCTATTTTTTGTAGTGTGCTACTCTGGTTCTGTTTCAGGGCATAAACTATAAATAAAGTGTTAATGAGCAACATTCAGAGTCTCTGATCTCAGTTCACTCATTTAACTTTATTGAGTTATGGAAGATGAATAGCCAGCATGAGGAAAGCCTCTGATAAGAGGTCATATATGTTCTTGTCTTCTTCGGCCCATCTGATATTCATCAGGGAACATCAGTCTGTCCTGTCTCCATTCCTGCCGACACTCGACACCTCCATCCAGATGTTTTTAAGTCTAATGATGTGTTTCCTGAACCCCAGTGTCAGGACCACACTAAATCACCATTAGGAACTTCACCACAGACATTAATGAGATGTTTCACCAAAGTCTGTGTCTTACCCCTCATGGTTAAGCTTTTATCACAGAGGCTTTAACAATGTTGAAGATGAACATGCTTTTTCATAAACTCACTTATATTGATGTATATTTAACAATATGTAGATTGCATATTATTATACATAGCATTTTATTACAAAAAAACATTGTGTATATTTCATTGGACATTCTTTTGTAACATTTTACGTCAAGCCTGTATGCTTTATAAAAATTCTTGATAATACTATATTTTAGGGTGTTTTATGCAGTAGCTAATTAGGATGCATATTAATAGGATATTTGCTGTTTGTTAGTACTTATAAAGCAGATATTAATGCCTTATTCTGCATGACCTTATTCTACACTCTTAATCCTGCCCAATACCTAAACTTAACAACTATACCTTACTAACTATTAATACGCAGTAAATTAGGAGTTTATTGAGGCAAAAGTCATAATTAATAGTTTATATGTGTTCCCTATACTAAAGTGTTACCAAATTTTCTTATAATATACTGTAATGAATCATATTTTTCATAATAGAGTTTTAATCTTAATGGTTAATCTTAGAGTATCTATTCATGGTTACACCTTATGCAGATCACATATAACATAAGGTATAGCCAAAAATAACAATGGTATTCACGAGAACAAAAATACATTGTGACGCATATCTTTTGAAAAGCAGTATGCAGGCAGCAAGTAAACTCGTACCTTTCTATATTATATCGTTGTAACTCTGTGTGCCTAAAACTAAATTGCACCTCAGCGATTAATAAAGTATTGCTTGAAAAAATCAGCCACACTTGGGCAGAAAATTAAGAAGAGGACAGGTGTGAAACAAAAAAGACAGCGAGAACAGCAAGAACGCAGAAGAAAATAAATGAAATGTACACATCATTTTGCTATGTCAATCTAATAGTGCATGTTCTATAATAGGGTTGGCCCTGCTTTCACTTGTTAAATCGCCCGGGATCGAGTTGGTACAGTGTGCTGTAATAAACAGCTGCGTCCATCTGTTTGCTTTCACTCATATACACTTGAGATTGAAAAGGGCTGAATATCTATTACCTTCTCAAATATAGGCAATATACATGCAAACAGAGTGCTGGTTTAACACTCGCCCAAAACAATTAGAGCGCTCGATAAACATGGCATGGAGAGAAGGATAAATTATAGACCACGACACATCAAGTCAAACATGTTTACATCCCATCTGTATTTAAACTAGATCTAAAGAATTATAGAGATGGAAGCTGTCAGTCAAAAGTAGGTAGATGAAAAACTGTTTTATTCATCAAATTATCTAACATAATACACATGCAACCTTTGCAAATAGCTTCCAAACATGTCCAATTTAGACAACTATAATAAGGCAGGTTAAAAAAAGATATTGGTAGAGATATGTGAGGTTAGTACAAAGACAGCAAAAAAAGGGCATTGTCATAGATATTGAATCAGACATTGCTAATGCTCAAATGATTTGCCTTACATTTATAAAATGGCTTTTATAGTTCCAGCTTGCAGTATTTGAAGTGCAGATATACACACACCTATGGCTGCACATACTACATTAATGCGATTTAAAGCAGCATATGCAGTCAAGCTACTTGATGGAAGAATTTATTATTTTGGTTAAACCTACAGATTGAATATAGTGTCTTTTATCATATTGCTGTAGATGTTTTTCTAATACTGTGAACATGTTAGTATATGATGGGAAAGCTAATAAGCAAACTCTTACTGCTTTCGACCTGCGGTGACCTCTCTCTCTCTCTCTCTGCAGTATAATTGTATTGAGCAGGATATGATTCAGTGAAGGAAAAAATGAATTACTCTCACATGTAGGGGGTAATAAATGGAGGACATTTTCTTGGCTATCTACTTGTAGTATTTTCTTTTTGACAGAAAAGGCTAGATGTTATAGATGGTATTAAGTCTGAAACCACTTGTGAAATGTATTAATTTGTATTACAATTTAGTTTGAGTGAAATATGGAACTGAAAAATTCACATAAATGGCAGTATTCCTGCTAACAAAAATATATTTGTATGAATATATTTGTATAAATGTTTTGCTAATGTTTCCATTAAGTTATGAAATGTTATTTTCTGAATATATCCTGAATGTTCAAAATGTCCAGTTTTTGTAAATGTTTAAAAAAAAAAACATTTTTTTCTTGGCTTTGTGAACATTAAGGGAACATTCCATTTTATAATAAAAAATAATAATAAAAAACTTTATGGGAAAGTTACTTTTGAATGTTCACTGAAGGTTCTAAATGAAGTAGTAATAACATTAATGTTATAGATGAAAGTCCAACTGGAATGTTTCAGAAAAAAAAAAATAAAATAAAACATTCCATGAGCCATGTATAAATAACAATTTCTACAAACATGATTGAAGACCAGATAACTTTGGACGAACATTCCATTAACGTTGCTGGAAGAACGTTTGTTTATAACTTTGAGAGAACCTATACAGAACGTTATCAAAAGTTCTGAGAACATTCTCTCATCTTTAATAACATAAATAGAGCAGAATCTCAAACATTTGTTCTTCATTTCATATTGTTTTTATGTTTTTTAAAATGTTTGTTGTTGTTTATTAGAATGAAAAGGCTAGAGGTTTTGGGCAGCTTGGCTGACCTTCGAGTTAGTTGTTCGATTTAAGGCTCGGCAGATGAATTCTCCTGCTTCCATCACTTTCAACAGGTCCACCCCCTGCATCAGAAACACAAACAACAAATCAACTGAGCTGCACCAATCACAATAGACACCAGGGGGCGCAATAGCAAAAGAAACTCAAAGTTAGAGGTTAGTGTTGCTGAGATGTTATCTGTGCGAGGATTAAAAAGAGGAGGTAGTTAAAGGGTGTGGATAAAAAAAAAAAAAAAAATGTGTGAGAAACTGTAGAACATAATTACTGCCACCAGAATATCAGGTATATCAGGACTGCTATCCACAATTTTACCAAATAATGCCCTCCAGACACACTCTCACACACCCATGTAAATGTTGTGTATATACTATGACAAAACCAATTTTCCACATTTTGTTCAATTGTTCTTGAGACAGCAGGGAAAACTGAGTAATGGAAAAACTGGGAGTGTAGTCAAAGTGTATGAATAAACATATAGTGTGGCCTCAGAAAGTGTTTGGACACAAAATCCAAACATAAAAAATGTGAGCACGTCTTTGTATGATGTAACAAAATATCAGACCAGAATTGGCATTTATTTTAAATAGCAAAATGTCTCACGGGAAGATAATCAGGATTGAAATGATGCGATAGACAAAATGTTGCCCAAAATGATGCCAAAAAGTAACAGGACACTTTCTGATTGTAGAAATGTGTAGAACTTGTGCTGAACTCCATCTGTGGTTTTTCTGCTTGCACACACCCACTGACTTCATATATCTGCCTAACTCATACATCCACAAAAAAAAAAAAAAAAAAAATATATATATATATATATATATATATATATATATATATATATATATATAGATTAATAATATATATAAATAAATTAATTAATTAAAAAATTAAAATCACCATTGCAAAAATAGTTCAGAAAAGCGTTAATGACATGCATCTAATGACATTTGTGACTTAATGCGTACTTCACCACTGGTAAAATGGGCTTTCAATAAACCTTGGCTACCTATACAGTAGAAAGGTAAAATTGAAATTGGTGCTACTTGAATAGATAAAACAGAGAAACAGGCTGTTGTCTTCCCTTTTGCCAAATAGGTAGGAAGACTTCAATACCCATAATGCACTGGGCATGTTGTCATCCAAGGCCACGCCCACCGGTCTGCTATGGAGATATGCTCTAATCAAATACTGCTGTGCTTTAGTGGGAAATACTACTTAGCAAACTTTTAGTCATAATGGTGTCTACTTGTATTGTTCCCGGCTGGAAGAATTCAAAGAGTAAACGTTTAGTGGAGTGAGTTACTTTCGGTTTCAGTGAAGTATCCAGCACGTTATACGGTAGGCAGTGGATAAAGGCTGCAAAGTATCACAAATATGGAGAGAACGGAGGAACAGACTATCTGAAAAACCTCTGTGTTTGTAGTCAATTTCAAACTGGATGACCACGAACACAGTTTTATATGGAAGCTTGTTTCTGCCACTAACTAAAAAGTAAAAAGGTAATTGTTACTTTTTATCTTGCAATTCTGTCTTGTTTTCTCAGAATTGTGTGATATAAACTTGCAATTGCAAGAAAAAAGTCAGAATTGTGAGATATAAACTCGCTATTGCGAGAAAAAAGTCAGCATTGTGAGATAAAAAGTCACAATTACCTTTTTTATTTTTTAGTTAGTGGCAGAAACAAGCTTCTGATTTTTTTCACGCAATTGCGATATTATATCTTGCAATTCTGACTTTTTTTCTCGCAATTGTGGGTTCATATCACACAATCCTGACTTTTTTCGCACAAATATCTCTAAATAAAAAGCACAATTTTTGTATTGTTATTATTATTTCGAGGCAGAAACAAGCTTCCATAGTTTTAGACCAAACGGAGGGGAAAAACTGAAAGAAACTGTCATTCCATCGAAACACCTTCGCTTACAGGTAAGAAAGCTGTTGCCATAGTGTTTCATTTTTACCATGATGCTGTTTAAAGTGTAGACTTATTATGATACAATTTTCAGAGATAAACCTATACTTACAATAACTGTTCTGTTAATAACAGCTCTGTCGAACTGACTGTCTGTGGCAGGGTTACAAACATGCAGAAGTATAATCTGAAGTCTTCATGTCAGCTCTGGAGCTGTCCAATTTGCCAATTTCACAACCCAGATTACATGGAGAAAAAGTAAACATTGTTCATTTACATATACTGTATCAGGCTACCGACGTTCTAATAATACAAAGCGGCTTGAAAATCGGCAATGTTACAATTTAAGTGTCCAAAAGTGCTGTTGTACTGTATATTAATGTAACATTCTTGATGATTAATATAGAAAAGCAAGACTTACGGTTTCAATTCCAAGACCGTGTAGCATATATAAAACATCCTCCGTAGAAACATTGCCAGACGCTCCCTTGGCATACGGGCATCCTCCGAGGCCTGCGACCGAGGAGTCGACCACAGAAACCCCCATCTGCCAAACACAAATGAAGGCCGGTTAAAACCAACCTATGAAACCTAAGGGTTGTAAAACCTGAGAACAATAGTGTCCATTATCTCAAGCTATTTACGTTACTCTGTTTCCTGGAGATTGGCATATATAGAACATCTGGTACATTATGGAGCACCTGTACCTTCTGTTGGACTGCATTTTTCTTGGAAGTCCCATTTAACCAGGAATTACTTGAACCGGATACGATGCTATGGTAATTCTACCCTGAGTATTAATCACATATTAAAGAAAACATGAGGGTAAATGAAGAGATTTATTTTAATGTAATAAATATGTTCTTTCAAGGTCAAATGTGAGCACAAAATGGGAAATAACAATCGTAAATGACCTCCCTTTTCCAAAACCAGATTTGCTAATGTGAAAGATACTTGGTTTTGGCAAACGGGAGAAGCGTTTGAACCCAAGGCGACGTAATAATTCAATGTTAATCACGCAGAGGCACTATGGTTTAACCTCGAGTACAATGCCTCAGTCTTCAGTGGTCCTGAATAAATACAGCTCACACATATGAAAAAATAATCACCTGTAAATGCACCTACTGTCTCCATGAACTTGCACTGCAGCACAATGTTCATAATCAGAGTAATTGTGGATTTTCAACGGGGTGTGGAAAAAAGGCTTTTTTCTACAGTGGACCACAAGTGTCTGGCCTCCATATGAGAATTAATGATGCGTTCTGGGCCAGATTTGCACGTCTGCGCTTTTGTCGGAGCGCTAAACCAAACACCCAGAAGATGTTGCTAAGCAAAGGATTACACATAAGCCTACCACTAACTCCAATGAACTTCAATGAACTCTTTTAAGCTGCTGATATGATTCCCTCAGTTTATGAAACATGAGTTGTAGTCCTCCTTAAAAGAACCAAAGTGGGCTCAGATCACATTTGGGTTCAGTCCATTGTCTTTTGCACTTTAACCGTAGTTGCTTTTATTAGTTCTACCTCTATTACATAAATATTTGAGTACAATTAGGATTGTTTCATTTTTGGTTTAATGCAATGACAAACTAAGAAGTCTGAATATGTTAAAATACGTACTGTATACACACAGCGATATTTGCCAGGTGATAGGGATGTTGAAAAAAGTTGGCTTGAAAAGCCGGTCCGGAAAGTTTGAAGCAATTTTAACAGTTTTCAGTTTGAAAGTTTTCAGTTTTAGCTTAGATGTTTAGGGTTTTGCTATGTGGTTGGTACTTGGGGTGGTTACTAAGTGTTGCTATTCGGCTGCTAAGGTATTTGGGGTGATTCTTAGGGTGTTGCTATACAGTTGCAAGGGCACTCGGGATGTTTGCTAAGGTGTTGCTATGAGGTTTCTAAGGTATTCTGGGTGGTTGCTAGGGTGTTGCTATGCAGTTGCTAAGGTATTCTGGGTGGTTTCTAGGATGTTGCTATGCAGTTGCTAGGGTACTCAGACTGTTTTTTTAGGATGTTGCCAGGGTGATTTGTGTGGTTGCTAGGTGGTTGCCATGGTGTTCTGGGTGGTTGCTATGTGCTATGAGATAGATAGATAGAAGTGGTCAGATGATAGATAGATAGTTTGTAGAGTTAAAGCTCTAGGAGGAGCTAGAGTCAGAAATTTTAGTCTCAGAAGAAAATAGCATAACAGTAAGTTGACTTTTTCAAGCCAACTTAATAAGCACCAGCACGTCTCTGTGTTCAATTAAACATATAATATACATATACATATTGTGAAAAATTATATATTTGAAAATAAGCACACACTTTGATATGACAATATTTATATTTAGAGCAGGGATGAGCAACTTCGGGCTTGGAGAGCCATTGTCCTGCAAAATTTAGTCCCAGCCCTGATAAATACTCATCTGCCTGTAGCTTTTACTAATCCTGCAAGACTTTGATTACCTCTTCAGGTGTTTGATTAGAATTGGAGCTAAACTTGCAGAATAATGGCCATCCATGACTGAAGTTGCCCATCCTAAACTAATTATGTCATTATTATTTCTGTCTTAGTTTCGTTCACACAACATTGAGATAAAAAGCTGTAATTAGTGCTGAATATGTCGACCTTTCTGTATGAATATCTTCATAGAAAGAAAATAAGGTGATCTCTGCGCACCATCATTACCTTGTGTAATTACATTGTATAATAACCTGTAACAGTCACAATTATTTGGAATCACATAAATGTGGAAATAAAAACATCTGAATATCCTTTTAGATTCTGGTTCTTAACAAACTGTAAAACCGAACAGTGAAATTAATTAAATGAAATACGTTTGTTTCACTCAAATAATAATGAAAGTTCACTGTACTTAACAGAAAAAAGTTGCGTGAACTCAAAATTTGTGTGTATAAATTAATGTTGAAATTAAGTGTTATTTTGTCTGTTTTTGCACAAGATTAACATAGCGAGACATAAGTTAGTGGATGGGCTGCTACTGTATGTTGTTTGATTATATACATGCAAATATGTAATGACAGTCTCTTATAATAGTATGTGTTAAAATTGAACCACAATGTGTGATGTTTATGTAAATGAACTATATGTAATTAACATTATGATGAGTTGGGCGAGGCTGAGAACTGTGGGAGCGAAGGGATGTCGGTGACGTTAATGTGAGACACCTGTGCATCATAATGGCCTTGCTCCGTTTCACGGCTCTCGGCCCTGCCCCACTTGTCACAAAAAATGTAAGTTCTACTAACTTAAAAAATTAGTTATTTTACTTAAATGATTTGAGCATTCTGAACTTACTGAGTTTTACAGTGCTCCTGTTCTGTCATCATTGCTTTGTACCAATGTTAATTTCTGCTTAGTCTTATGGAACTTTATTACTTTGAGTTTGATGAACTTAAACCATATAAGGCAATCGGATTCCTCAAACCATCTCAGTAGCTATATAGTTTTTAAGACTTAGTTAGATTTGTTACCTGAATTCAAACTGAATGAGTGGAATAAACTTAAAATCTTTAAGCTGTGTTTACTCTAATGATTGACTAAACAATACAATATAAGTGAATTTAACTTAAAGTATATGAGTTTATATTACTCATACTTGTTTATATTACTTTAAAACTTGGTTTAAGGCAATCGGTTTACTTGAATGGTTTGAGTTACTGTAACTTATCATGTTTTACAGTGTGCCTACATTTTAGTAAAATTTTAAAACTACATTAAATTTAGTGCAGATTCCACCTGAAATAAACACTAGTGGCAGTAAAATACAAACAACTTATTTTACAGTGTCTTGTTACATGTTCTTACTATAGTAATGACAGTAAATGCCTAATTACATGCAACTAACTCTAATCCTAACCCTATAGTAAGTATATTTTGTAATTGCTATTACTAAGTACTTAAATGTATAATTACACTGTAACCCAGACACCTTAAAAGAAAGCACAAACTTCTTTTTACACAAATTATGATTGCAGGGCTCTATTATCAATTAATAAAGACTTATTTTCACACAGCTTTTTTAATTTATTATTTATTATTTATAACTTATTTATTTTAAATATTATCATTTTGCAAACATTATCGGAACGTAACTTTTGAATGTTCTCTGAAACAAATAGCAACTTTTTTTTTTTTTTTTTTTTTTTAAATGTTACGTCCAACTAAAATGTTTCAGAAAAAATGTTCCATGAACAATGTACAGATAATGTTTCCGTGCTTATGTTTTGAGAACATTATTAAAGACCAGATGATGCATGATGGGCCAGTT
The DNA here is from genome assembly GCF_024489055.1 of Chanodichthys erythropterus. NCBI lineage: Eukaryota > Metazoa > Chordata > Actinopteri > Cypriniformes > Xenocyprididae > Chanodichthys > Chanodichthys erythropterus. The sequence continues at coordinate 30,173,495 of NC_090225.1, read as the reverse complement.
TTGCACGTCTGCTCACCAGACATTTCATTTCTGAACTGCCGTGTGACACACAACAACCAACACAGTGAAAAGATGCCACATTCACATTCATATGTTTTGAATAAAACTGAAAGAGCTTTTAGCGCCACTCACTGGACAATTCACTTTAAAAAGGTTGTAAAACATGCTAGAAGCAACATAATATCATTTTGCAGAAATGTTTCCACAGGCACATTTTTCCAATGAGCCTGGGTTGGGAAATAAAGTTAACCTGGATCACTTTGTGTTTACAATGCATGTTTTAAAATTAAATTAACCAAAACATGGACCTGCTTCAACCTCTTTTTGTCAATCGCCATTGACAAAAATACAATAAAAGTATGACAGCCCAAAATAAAAGCTATCGTATGGCTTCAGAAGATTTGGAACACAATGCACAAGTCATATGGATATTTTAGGACATAGCGATGGTATTCTTCAAAAATATACCTTTTGTGTTCCAAGGATGAAAAAGAAAAAAAAAAAGAAAAAAAGAAAATTAAACAACATGAGGGTGAGTTAATGACAGAATTGAGATTTTGGGCTGAACTACCTCTTTAAATCAGTAGACAGTGTATTCCCTGCAGGAGCTCCGACTAGCTATTGGCAGGTGTGGAAAACGAGTGTGTGATGTATATCGAAGAGTCTGGGTACCCAGAAGAACTTCTGAAACCTACAAATTAGAAAGCCAAGCATCTATCTGCCAGCCCCTCTCTTTCTTTTTAGAAGCATTGCAGATTAAGGTATTACAATGTTTTCCATATGTCGTCTTGACTGTCATGAGAATATTAAAGACGTTTTCCAGCTTCCCAGGCAAAGCCAGATGTCGGGAGGGGGGAAATGGGGATGGAATCCAACAGAGCGGTGAAATTAACGCTCCTATCCTGCTTTTGACCTCGATATAGCATCAGTGAATATCAATAAGAAGTTGTATTCTAGTCCACGCAGACCTTTGGGGCATGGCGAGCTGACCAAGAAAATAATAAAAGCTGCTTTCCTGTGCTGAACAATGATCCCTAATTGCTAGCTTTTCTCAGCAACAAGGCCCTATTTCATAGCTGGGCCGTCTGAGTCGCTTGTAATTGTTGTTTTTGTTGGCGAGAGGAAAGGGACCCATGCCGCTTTGCACTGTACTTCAGATTTCCAGACATGGGCTTTTGACTTTTTGTGTCAGGGCAAGATATTCTGCAGGGCAGACGCTTTGTTGCGTAAACACGGAGTGGTAATTTGCTACGTCGCCAGTCCTTTCTGCATCCACCCGCTGTGTGAAGGCAGACCAACACGTACAGGGACTCGCTCCAGAATTGCTGAATCTGAATACTGTGCAAGGACATGATGTTCAGCAAACAGCGGTCAGGAACTCCAAATCGGAGCCGTTCGATTAGTTTAGCTTGGCTTAAAATCCAGATGTGGCGTTATAATCACAGCTCGCATAGCTTTCGTGTTGGAGCTCCCGCTAAGACCTGCGTAAGGTTGTGGTGTACTTGCAGCCGTGGGAGGAAAGCTTGTGAACTAAAGAAGACGAGGAATTTTGGAGGAAGCCAGGCACGAACAATGGCCACCTCAGTTGGCGCGTTCTTGCGAGTATGAATGGGGAGTCTGAAAGGCACAATGCAGAATGGTCTGTTTTCTGTGAAACGGAGTTAACTCTGACATTTCCACAAGAGATTACGTTTGTGGGAAACCCAGCGTGCCGACAGCTTTCCGATTTGAGACAGAGCTTCCATGTAATAAATAAATAAAGCTGTCTCTATGAAACCAAGACACAGCTTTTCCCTGGTAACATATTTCTGAGTGATCTGCAGAAAGACAAAATAGAAAATAAATGACTTATTTTAAAGTAAAGATGGAAATAATATTTCATAGGGCCCTACAGCATGAATGCCCTCTATGGTTTGGGATCACAGTCTCAATGCCAAGGTAAAGAACTTACCACCTGAATATATGTGACTCATGTAAACACCTCTATATCGAGTGGATATGCTGGCATGGCTGTGGATGACAATAGTTTCTTTGTATGACAAGCTTGTGCATGAGTTTGCATATATTCACATATAGTAGTGGCCAACAGTGATGTCCAGAGGGGATATTTGATTTTAATGACCCTACAAGTTCAATTAAACCATTAACATATGAGGAAAATATGTAATATGTTTTTCAAATATTTTGGGGTTCAGTATGAGGGAATAACAAATATATTTTACTATGCAAACAAGAAAATGCATAAAAAATAAACAAAAAAAATCTAATAATATTGGAATAAAGGGTGAAGATCCCAGGTTCGGACATAACTTTTGGCCACCACTGAAGGTGAGCCCAATTCAATCCACTGGGACTGAATAAAATGCATAAAAATTATTCAGAAGAATTCAAATAAATTCTATTATATGAATTTTATTCGAAAATCTACTACTACTACTACTATCTAATACTACTACTGTATGTCTATAAAATAAAAACTTTCTGAAAATATAGCATAGTCAAGGCAATTTTATTATAAACTCTAGTGCATTGCTTCAAAGTAGCTTTAGAGAAAAAAAAATATTGCTGTGATAATGTCTTAAAGGTTTCATAACTAAAATATCTTTAGATTTGTTCATTTTGTTTTGAATTGTTCATAGAAATGTGGTCTCTAACTGACCAACCCATTATTGGCTTCACATGACCTTGCACTAGGGAGAGTTGACCTGCGCTCAGGCCTGTGGGGAAAGAACCAACATTTCAAATTCTTAGAATGACCTCTTCTCTGACCTCCTGTTATGGGACACAAGCTCCACAAGCTTTTTTTTTTTTTTTTTTTTTTGTGAAATAGTTTTTATGATAAATACGCGTTCAGTTTCTGAAGTCATTATAATCACTGACGCTGTCTACGCTGATACAGTATACAGATGTGCATTCAGTTTCTGAAGCCATTATAATCACTGACACTATCTACGCTGATACAGTATACAGATGTGCATTCAGTTTCTGAAGCCATTATAATCACTGACACTATCTACGCTGATACAGTATACAGATGTGCGTTCAGTTTCTGAAGTCATTATAATGACTGACGCTGTCTACACTGATACAGTATACAGATGTGTGTTCAGTTTCTGAAGTCATTATAATCACTGACGCTGTCTACACTGATACAGTATACAGATGTGTGTTCAGTTTCTGAAGTCATTATAATCACTGACGCTGTCTACACTGATACAGTATACAGATGTGCGTTCAGTTTCTGAAGTCATTATAATCACTGACGCTGTCTACGCTGATACAGTATACAGATGTGTGTTCAGTTTCTGAAGTCATTATAATCACTGACGCTGTCTACACTGATACAGTATACAGATGTGTTCAGTTTCTGAAGTCATTATAATCACTGACGCTGTCTACACTGATACAGTATACAGATGTGCGTTCAGTTTCTGAAGTCATTATAATCACTGACGCTGTCTACGCTGATACAGTATACAGATGTGTGTTCAGTTTCTGAAGTCATTATAATCACTGACGCTGTCTACACTGATACAGTATACAGATGTGCCTTCAGTTTCTGAAGTCATTATAATGACTGACACTGTCTACGCTGATACAGTATACAGATGTGTTCAGTTTCTGAAGTCATTATAATGACTGACGCTGTCTACACTGATACAGTATACAGATGTGTTCAGTTTCTAAAGTCATTATAATGACTGACGCTGTCTACACTGATACAGTATACAGATGTGCCTTCAGTTTCTGAAGTCATTATAATGACTGACACTGTCTACGCTGATACAGTATACAGATGTGTTCAGTTTCTGAAGTCATTATAATGACTGACACTGTCTACGCTGATACAGTATACAGATGTGTGTTCAGTTTCTGAAGTCATTATAATCACTGACGCTGTCTACACTGATACAGTATACAGATGTGCCTTCAGTTTCTGAAGTCATTATAATGACTGACACTGTCTACGCTGATACAGTATACAGATGTGTTCAGTTTCTGAAGTCATTATAATGACTGACGCTGTCTACACTGATACAGTATACAGATGTGTTCAGTTTCTGAAGTCATTATAATCACTGACGCTGTCTACACTGATACAGTATACAGATGTGTTCAGTTTCTGAAGTCATTATAATCACTGACGCTGTCTACACTGATACAGTATACAGATGTGCCTTCAGTTTCGGAAGTCATTATAATCACTGACGCTGTCTACGCTGATACAGTATACAGATGTGTTCGGATTCTGAAGTCATTATAATCACTGACGCTGTCTACGCTCATACAGTATACAGATGTGTTCAGTTTCTGAAGTCATTATAATCACTGATGCTGTCTACGCTGATACAGTATACAGATGTGCCTTCAGTTTCTGAAGTCATTATAATCACTGACGCTGTCTACGCTGATACAGTATACAGATGTGTTCAGTTTCTGAAGTCATTATAATCACTGACGCTGTCTACACTGATACAGTATACAGATGTGTTCAGTTTCTGAAGTCATTATAATCACTGACGCTGTCTACACTGATACAGTATACAGATGTGTTCAGTTTCTGAAGTCATTATAATGACTGACGCTGTCTACGCTGATACAGTATACAGATGTGCGTTCAGTTTCTGAAGTCATTATAATGAATGACGCTGTCTACGCTGATACAGTATACAGATGTGTTCAGTTTCTGAAGTCATTATAATCACTGACGCTGTCTAAGCTGATACAGTATACAGATGTGTGTTCAGTTTCTGAAGTCATTATAATGACTGACGCTGTCTACGCTGGTACAGTATACAGATGTGCGTTCAGTTTCTGAAGTCATTATAATGAATGACGCTGTCTACGCTGATACAGTATACAGATGTGTTCAGTTTCTGAAGTCATTATAATCACTGACGCTGTCTACGCTGATACATTATACAGATGTGTGTTCAGTTTCTGAAGTCATTATAATGACTGACGCTGTCTACGCTGATACAGTATACAGATGTGCGTTCATTTTCTGAAGTCATTATAATGACTGACGCTGTCTACGCTGATACAGTATACAGATGTGCGTTCAGTTTCTGAAGTCATTATAATGATTGACGCTGTCTACGCTGATACAGTATACAGATGTGCGTTCAGTTTCTGAAGTTATTATAATCACTGACGCTGTCTACGCTGATACAGTATACAGATGTGCATTCAGTTTCTGAAGTCATTATAATCACTGATGCTGTCTACGCTGATACAGTATACAGATGTGTTCAGTTTCTGAAGTCATTATAATCACTGACACTGTCTACGCTGATACAGTATACAGATGTGTTCAGTTTCTGAAGTCATTATAATCACTGACGCTGTCTACGCTGATACAGTATACAGATGTGCGTTCAGTTTCTGAAGTCATTATAATCACTGACACTGCCTACACTGATACAGTATACAGATGTGTTCAGTTTCTGAAGTCATTATAATCATTGACGCTGTCTACGCTGATACAGTATACAGATGTGTTCAGTTTCTGAAGTCATTATAATGACTGACGCTGTCTACGCTGATACAGTATACAGATGTGCGTTCAGTTTCTGAAGTCATTATAATGAATGACGCTGTCTACGCTGATACAGTATACAGATGTGTTCAGTTTCTGAAGTCATTATAATGACTGACGCTGTCTACGCTGATACATTATACAGATGTGTGTTCAGTTTCTGAAGTCATTATAATGACTGACGCTGTCTACGCTGATACAGTATACAGATGTGCGTTCAGTTTCTGAAGTCATTATAATCACTGACACTGTCTACGCTGATACAGTATACAGATGTGTGTTCAGTTTCTGAAGTCATTATAATCACTGACGCTGTCTACGCTGATACAGTATACAGATGTGTGTTCAGTTTCTGAAGTCATTATAATCACTGACGCTGTCTACGCTGGTACAGTATACAGATGTGCGTTCAGTTTCTGAAGTCATTATAATGACTGACGCTGTCTACGCTGATACAGTATACAGATGTGCGTTCAGTTTCTAAAGTCATTATAATCACTGACACTGTCTACGCTGATACAGTATACAGATGTGCTTTCAGTTTCTGAAGTCATTATAATCACTGACACTGTCTACACTGATACAGTATACAGATGTGTTCAGTTTCTGAAGTCATTATAATCACTGACGCTGTCTACGCTGATACAGTATACAGATGTGTTCAGTTTCTGAAGTCATTATAATGACTGACGCTGTCTACGCTGATACAGTATACAGATGTGCGTTCAGTTTCTGAAGTCATTATAATCACTGACACTGTCTACACTGATACAGTATACAGATGTGTTCAGTTTCTGAAGTCATTATAATCACTGACGCTGTCTACACTGATACAGTATACAGATGTGTTCAGTTTCTGAAGTCATTATAATCACTGACGCTGTCTACACTGATACAGTATACAGATGTGTTCAGTTTCTGAAGTCATTATAATGACTGACGCTGTCTACGCTGATACAGTATACAGATGTGTTCAGTTTCTGAAGTCATTATAATGACTGACGCTGTCTACGCTGATACAGTATACAGATGTGCGTTCAGTTTCTGAAGTCATTATAATCACTGACACTGTCTACACTGATACAGTATACAGATGTGTTCAGTTTCTGAAGTCATTATAATCACTGACGCTGTCTACACTGATACAGTATACAGATGTGTTCAGTTTCTGAAGTCATTATAATCACTGACGCTGTCTACGCTGATACAGTATACAGATGTGTTCAGTTTCTGAAGTCATTATAATGACTGACGCTGTCTACGCTGATACAGTATACAGATGTGCGTTCAGTTTCTGAAGTCATTATAATGAATGACGCTGTCTACGCTGATACAGTATACAGATGTGTTCAGTTTCTGAAGTCATTATAATCACTGACGCTGTCTACGCTGATACAGTATACAGATGTGCGTTCAGTTTCTAAAGTCATTATAATCACTGACGCTGTCTATGCTGATACAGTATACAGATGTGTTCAGTTTCTGAAGTCATTATAATGACTGACACTGTCTACGCTGATACAGTATACAGATGTGCGTTCAGTTTCTGAAGTCATTATAATGAATGACGCTGTCTACGCTGATACAGTATACAGATGTGTTCAGTTTCTGAAGTCATTATAATCACTGACGCTGTCTACGCTGATACATTATACAGACGTGTGTTCAGTTTCTGAAGTCATTATAATGACTGACGCTGTCTACGCTGATACAGTATACAGATGTGCGTTCATTTTCTGAAGTCATTATAATCACTGACGCTGTCTACGCTGATACAGTATACAGATGTGTTCAGTTTCTGAAGTCATTATAATCACTGACGCTGTCTACGCTCATACAGTATACAGATGTGTTCAGTTTCTGAAGTCATTATAATCACTGATGCTGTCTACGCTGATACAGTATACAGATGTGCCTTCAGTTTCTGAAGTCATTATAATCACTGACGCTGTCTACGCTGATACAGTATACAGATGTGTTCAGTTTCTGAAGTCATTATAATCACTGACGCTGTCTACACTGATACAGTATACAGATGTGTTCAGTTTCTGAAGTCATTATAATCACTGACGCTGTCTACACTGATACAGTATACAGATGTGTTCAGTTTCTGAAGTCATTATAATGACTGACGCTGTCTACGCTGATACAGTATACAGATGTGCGTTCAGTTTCTGAAGTCATTATAATGAATGACGCTGTCTACGCTGATACAGTATACAGATGTGTTCAGTTTCTGAAGTCATTATAATCACTGACGCTGTCTAAGCTGATACAGTATACAGATGTGTGTTCAGTTTCTGAAGTCATTATAATGACTGACGCTGTCTACGCTGGTACAGTATACAGATGTGCGTTCAGTTTCTGAAGTCATTATAATGAATGACGCTGTCTACGCTGATACAGTATACAGATGTGTTCAGTTTCTGAAGTCATTATAATCACTGACGCTGTCTACGCTGATACATTATACAGATGTGTGTTCAGTTTCTGAAGTCATTATAATGACTGACGCTGTCTACGCTGATACAGTATACAGATGTGCGTTCATTTTCTGAAGTCATTATAATGACTGACGCTGTCTACGCTGATACAGTATACAGATGTGCGTTCAGTTTCTGAAGTCATTATAATGATTGACGCTGTCTACGCTGATACAGTATACAGATGTGCGTTCAGTTTCTGAAGTCATTATAATCACTGACGCTGTCTACGCTGATACAGTATACAGATGTGCATTCAGTTTCTGAAGTCATTATAATCACTGATGCTGTCTACGCTGATACAGTATACAGATGTGTTCAGTTTCTGAAGTCATTATAATCACTGACACTGTCTACGCTGATACAGTATACAGATGTGTTCAGTTTCTGAAGTCATTATAATCACTGACGCTGTCTACGCTGATACAGTATACAGATGTGCATTCAGTTTCTGAAGCCATTATAATCACTGACACTATCTACGCTGATACAGTATACAGATGTGCGTTCAGTTTCTGAAGTCATTATAATCACTGACACTATCTACGCTGATACAGTATACAGATGTGTTCAGTTTCTGAAGTCATTATAATCACTGACGCTGTCTACGCTGATACAGTATACAGATGTGTTCAGTTTCTGAAGTCATTATAATCACTGACGCTGTCTACACTGATACAGTATACAGATGTGTTCAGTTTCTGAAGTCATTATAATGACTGACGCTGTCTACGCTGATACAGTATACAGATGTGTTCAGTTTCTGAAGTCATTATAATGACTGACGCTGTCTACGCTGATACAGTATACAGATGTGCGTTCAGTTTCTGAAGTCATTATAATCACTGACACTGTCTACACTGATACAGTATACAGATGTGTTCAGTTTCTGAAGTCATTATAATCACTGACGCTGTCTACGCTGATACAGTATACAGATGTGTTCAGTTTCTGAAGTCATTATAATGACTGACGCTGTCTACGCTGATACAGTATACAGATGTGTTCAGTTTCTGAAGTCATTATAATGACTGACGCTGTCTACGCTGATACAGTATACAGATGTGCGTTCAGTTTCTGAAGTCATTATAATCACTGACGCTGTCTACACTGATACAGTATACAGATGTGTTCAGTTTCTGAAGTCATTATAATGACTGACGCTGTCTACGCTGATACAGTATACAGATGTGTTCAGTTTCTGAAGTCATTATAATGACTGACGCTGTCTACGCTGATACAGTATACAGATGTGCGTTCAGTTTCTGAAGTCATTATAATCACTGACACTGTCTACGCTGATACAGTATACAGATGTGTGTTCAGTTTCTGAAGTCATTATAATCACTGACGCTGTCTACGCTGATACAGTATACAGATGTGTGTTCAGTTTCTGAAGTCATTATAATCACTGACGCTGTCTACGCTGGTACAGTATACAGATGTGCGTTCAGTTTCTGAAGTCATTATAATGACTGACGCTGTCTACGCTGATACAGTATACAGATGTGCGTTCAGTTTCTAAAGTCATTATAATCACTGACACTGTCTACGCTGATACAGTATACAGATGTGCTTTCAGTTTCTGAAGTCATTATAATCACTGACACTGTCTACACTGATACAGTATACAGATGTGTTCAGTTTCTGAAGTCATTATAATCACTGACGCTGTCTACACTGATACAGTATACAGATGTGTTCAGTTTCTGAAGTCATTATAATCACTGACACTGTCTACACTGATACAGTATACAGATGTGTTCAGTTTCTGAAGTCATTATAATCACTGACGCTGTCTACGCTGATACAGTATACAGATGTGTTCAGTTTCTGAAGTCATTATAATCACTGACGCTGTCTACACTGATACAGTATACAGATGTGTTCAGTTTCTGAAGTCATTATAATCACTGACGCTGTCTACACTGATACAGTATACAGATGTGTTCAGTTTCTGAAGTCATTATAATGACTGACGCTGTCTACGCTGATACAGTATACAGATGTGTTCAGTTTCTGAAGTCATTATAATGACTGACGCTGTCTACGCTGATACAGTATACAGATGTGCGTTCAGTTTCTGAAGTCATTATAATCACTGACACTGTCTACACTGATACAGTATACAGATGTGTTCAGTTTCTGAAGTCATTATAATCACTGACGCTGTCTACACTGATACAGTATACAGATGTGTTCAGTTTCTGAAGTCATTATAATCACTGACGCTGTCTACGCTGATACAGTATACAGATGTGTTCAGTTTCTGAAGTCATTATAATGACTGACGCTGTCTACGCTGATACAGTATACAGATGTGCGTTCAGTTTCTGAAGTCATTATAATGAATGACGCTGTCTACGCTGATACAGTATACAGATGTGTTCAGTTTCTGAAGTCATTATAATCACTGACGCTGTCTACGCTGATACAGTATACAGATGTGCGTTCAGTTTCTAAAGTCATTATAATCACTGACGCTGTCTATGCTGATACAGTATACAGATGTGTTCAGTTTCTGAAGTCATTATAATGACTGACGCTGTCTACGCTGATACATTATACAGATGTGTGTTCAGTTTCTGAAGTCATTATAATGACTGACGCTGTCTACGCTGGTACAGTATACAGATGTGCGTTCAGTTTCTGAAGTCATTATAATGAATGACGCTGTCTACGCTGATACAGTATACAGATGTGTTCAGTTTCTGAAGTCATTATAAATCACTGACGCTGTCTACGCTGATACATTATACAGATGTGTGTTCAGTTTCTGAAGTCATTATAATGACTGACGCTGTCTACGCTGATACAGTATACAGATGTGCGTTCATTTTCTGAAGTCATTATAATGACTGACGCTGTCTACGCTGATACAGTATACAGATGTGCGTTCAGTTTCTGAAGTCATTATAATCACTGACACTGTCTACGCTGATACAGTATACAGATGTGTGTTCAGTTTCTGAAGTCATTATAATCACTGACGCTGTCTACGCTGATACAGTATACAGATGTGTGTTCAGTTTCTGAAGTCATTATAATCACTGACGCTGTCTACGCTGATACAGTATACAGATGTGTGTTCAGTTTCTGAAGTCATTATAATGACTGACGCTGTCTACACTGATACAGTATACAGATGTGCGTTCAGTTTCTAAAGTCATTATAATCACTGACACTGTCTACGCTGATACAGTATACAGATGTGCTTTCAGTTTCTGAAGTCATTATAATCACTGACACTGTCTACACTGATACAGTATACAGATGTGTTCAGTTTCTGAAGTCATTATAATCACTGACGCTGTCTACGCTGATACAGTATACAGATGTGTTCAGTTTCTGAAGTCATTATAATCACTGACGCTGTCTACACTGATACAGTATACAGATGTGTTCAGTTTCTGAAGTCATTATAATCACTGACGCTGTCTACACTGATAAAGTATACAGATGTGTTCAGTTTCTGAAGTCATTATAATGACTGACGCTGTCTACGCTGATACAGTATACAGATGTGTTCAGTTTCTGAAGTCATTATAATGACTGACGCTGTCTACGCTGATACAGTATACAGATGTGCGTTCAGTTTCTGAAGTCATTATAATCACTGACACTGTCTACACTGATACAGTATACAGATGTGTTCAGTTTCTGAAGTCATTATAATCACTGACGCTGTCTACACTGATACAGTATACAGATGTGTTCAGTTTCTGAAGTCATTATAATCACTGACGCTGTCTACGCTGATACAGTATACAGATGTGTTCAGTTTCTGAAGTCATTATAATGACTGACGCTGTCTACGCTGATACAGTATACAGATATGCGTTCAGTTTCTGAAGTCATTATAATGAATGACGCTGTCTACGCTGATACAGTATACAGATGTGTTCAGTTTCTGAAGTCATTATAATCACTGACGCTGTCTACGCTGATACAGTATACAGATGTGCGTTCAGTTTCTAAAGTCATTATAATCACTGACGCTGTCTATGCTGATACAGTATACAGATGTGTTCAGTTTCTGAAGTCATTATAATGACTGACGCTGTCTACGCTGATACAGTATACAGATGTGCGCTCAGTTTCTGAAGTCATTATAATCACTGACGCTGTCTACGCTGATAAAGTATACAGATGTGCGTTCAGTTTCTGAAGTCATTATAATCACTGACGCTGTCTACACTGATACAGTATACAGATGTGTTCAGTTTCTGAAGTCATTATAATCACTGACGCTGTCTACGCTGATACAGTATACAGATGTGCGTTCAGTTTCTGAAGTCATTATAATGACTGACGCTCATACAGTATACAGATGTGTGTTCAGTTTCTGAAGTCATTATAATGACTGACGCTGTCTATGCTGATACAGTATACAGATGTGCGTTCAGTTTCTGAAGTCATTATAATCACTGACGCTGTCTACACTGATACAGTATACAGATGTGTTCAGTTTCTGAAGTCATTATAATCACTGACGCTGTCTACGCTGATACAGTATACAGATGTGCGTTCAGTTTCTGAAGTCATTATAATGACTGACGCTCATACAGTATACAGATGTGTGTTCAGTTTCTGAAGTCATTATAATGACTGACGCTGTCTACGCTGATACAGTATACAGATGTGCATTCAGTTTCTGAAGTCATTATAATCACTGACGCTGTCTACACTGATACAGTATACAGATGTGCGTTCAGTTTCTGAAGACATTATAATCACTGACGCTGTCTACGCTGATACAGTATACAGATGTGCGTTCAGTTTCTGAAGACATTATAATCACTGACGCTGTCTACGCTGATACAGTATACAGATGTGTTCAGTTTCTGAAGTCATTATAATGACTGACGCTGTCTACGCTGATACAGTATACAGATGTGCGCTCAGTTTCTGAAGTCATTATAATCACTGACGCTGTCTACGCTGATAAAGTATACAGATGTGCGTTCAGTTTCTGAAGTCATTATAATCACTGACGTTGTCTACACTGATACAGTATACAGATGTGTTCAGTTTCTGAAGTCATTATAATCACTGACGCTGTCTACGCTGATACAGTATACAGATGTGCGTTCAGTTTCTGAAGTCATTATAATGACTGACGCTCATACAGTATACAGATGTGTGTTCAGTTTCTGAAGTCATTATAATGACTGACGCTGTCTATGCTGATACAGTATACAGATGTGCGTTCAGTTTCTGAAGTCATTATAATCACTGACGCTGTCTACGCTGATACAGTATACAGATGTGTTCAGTTTCTGAAGTCATTATAATGACTGACGCTGTCTACGCTGATACAGTATACAGATGTGCGCTCAGTTTCTGAAGTCATTATAATCACTGACGCTGTCTACGCTGATAAAGTATACAGATGTGCGTTCAGTTTCTGAAGTCATTATAATCACTGACGCTGTCTACACTGATACAGTATACAGATGTGTTCAGTTTCTGAAGTCATTATAATCACTGACGCTGTCTACGCTGATACAGTATACAGATGTGCGTTCAGTTTCTGAAGTCATTATAATGACTGACGCTCATACAGTATACAGATGTGTGTTCAGTTTCTGAAGTCATTATAATGACTGACGCTGTCTACGCTGATACAGTATACAGATGTGCGTTCAGTTTCTGAAGACATTATAATCACTGACGCTGTCTACGCTGATACAGTATACAGATGTGCGTTCAGTTTCTGAAGACATTATAATCACTGACGCTGTCTACGCTGATACAGTATACAGATGTGTTCAGTTTCTGAAGACATTATAATCACTGACGCTGTCTACGCTGATACAGTATACAGATGTGCGTTCAGTTTCTGAAGTCATTATAATCACTGACGCTGTCTACACTGATACAGTATACAGATGTGCGTTCAGTTTCTGAAGACATTATAATCACTGACGCTGTCTACGCTGATACAGTATACAGATGTGCGTTCAGTTTCTGAAGACATTATAATCACTGACGCTGTCTACGCTGATACAGTATACAGATGTGTTCAGTTTCTGAAGTCATTATAATGACTGACGCTGTCTACGCTGATACAGTATACAGATGTGCGCTCAGTTTCTGAAGTCATTATAATCACTGACGCTGTCTACGCTGATAAAGTATACAGATGTGCGTTCAGTTTCTGAAGTCATTATAATCACTGACGCTGTCTACACTGATACAGTATACAGATGTGTTCAGTTTCTGAAGTCATTATAATCACTGACGCTGTCTACGCTGATACAGTACACAGATGTGCGTTCAGTTTCTGAAGTCATTATAATGACTGACGCTCATACAGTATACAGATGTGTGTTCAGTTTCTGAAGTCATTATAATGACTGACGCTGTCTATGCTGATACAGTATACAGATGTGCGTTCAGTTTCTGAAGTCATTATAATCACTGACGCTGTCTACACTGATACAGTATACAGATGTGTTCAGATTCTGAAGTCATTATAATCACTGACACTGTCTACGCTGATACAGTATACAGATGTGCGTTCAGTTTCTGAAGTCATTATAATCACTGACGCTGTCTACGCTGATACAGTATACAGATGTGTTCAGATTCTGAAGTCATTATAATCACTGATGCTGTCTACGCTGATACAGTATACAGATGTGCGTTCAGTTTCTGAAGTCATTATAATGACTGACGCTGTCTACGCTGATACAGTATACAGATGTGTTCAGTTTCTGAAGTCATTATAATCACTGACACTGTCTACGCTGATACAGTATACAGATGTGCGTTCACTTTCTGAAGTCATTATAATGACTGACGCTGTCTACGCTGATACAGTATACAGATGTGTTCAGTTTCTGAAGTCATTATAATGACTGACGCTGTCTACGCTGATACAGTATACAGATGTGTTCAGTTTCTGAAGTCATTATAATGACTGACGCTGTCTACGCTGATACAGTATACAGATGTGTTCAGTTTCTGAAGTCATTATAATGACTGACGCTGTCTACGCTGAGACAGTATACAGATGTGTTCAGTTTCTGAAGTCATTATAATGACTGACGCTGTCTACGCTGAGACAGTATACAGATGTGTTCAGATTCTGAAGTCATTATAATGACTGACGCTGTCTATGCTGATACAGTATACAGATGTGTTCAGTTTCTGAAGTCATTATAATCACTGACGCTGTCTACACTGATACAGTATACAGATGTGTTCAGATTCTGAAGTCATTATAATGACTGACGCTGTCTACGCTGATACAGTATACAGCTGTGCGTTCAGTTTCTGAAGTCATTATAATCACTGACACTGTCTACACTGATACAGTATACAGATGTGCGTTCAGTTTCTGAAGTCATTATAATGACTGACGCTGTCTATGCTGATACAGTATACAGATATGCGTTCAGTTTCTGAAGTCATTATAATGACTGACGCTGTCTACGCTGATACAGTATACAGATGTGCGTTCAGTTTCTGAAGTCATTATAATGACTGACGCTGTCTACGCTGATACAGTATACAGATGTGCGTTCAGTTTCTGAAGTCATTATAATCACTGACGCTGTCTACGCTGATACAGTATACAGCTGTGCGTTCAGTTTCTGAAGTCATTATAATGACTGACGTTGTCTACGCTGATACAGTATACAGATGTGCGTTCAGTTTCTGAAGTCATTATAATCACTGACGCTGTCTACACAGATACAGTATACAGATGTGTTCAGATTCTGAAGTCATTATAATGACTGACGCTGTCTACGCTGATACAGTATACAGATGTGCGTTCAGTTTCTGAAGTCATTATAATCACTGACGCTGTCTACGCTGATACAGTATACAGATGTGCGTTCAGTTTCTGAAGTCATTATAATGACTGACGTTGTCTACGCTGATACAGTATGCAGATGTGCGTTCAGTTTCTGAAGTCATTATAATCACTGACGCTGTCTACACTGATACAGTATAGAGATGTGTTCAGTTTCTGAAGTCATAATAATGACTGACGCTGTCTACGCTGATACAGTATACAGATGTGCGTTCAGTTTCTGAAGTCATTATAAACACTGAGGCTGTCTACACTGATACAGTATACAGATGTGCGTTCAGTTTCTGAAGTCATTATAATCACTGACGCTGTCTACGCTGATACAGTATACAGATGTGTTCAGTTTCTGAAGTCATTATAATCACTGACGCTTTCTACGCTGATACAGTATACAGATGTGTGTTCCGTTTCTGAAGACATTATAATCACTGACGCTGTCTACACTGATACAGTATACAGATGTGCGTTCAGTTTCTGAAGACATTATAATCACTGACGCTGTCTACGCTGATACAGTATACAGATGTGTTCAGTTTCTGAAGTCATTATAATGACTGACGCTGTCTACGCTGAGACAGTATACAGATGTGTGTTCAGTTTCTGAAGTCATTATAATGACTGACGCTGTCTACGCTGATACAGTATACAGATGTGCGTTCAGTTTCTGAAGTCATTATAATCACTGACGCTGTCTACGCTGATACAGTATACAGATGTGCGTTCAGTTTCTGAAGTCATTATAATGACTGACGTTGTCTACGCTGATACAGTATGCAGATGTGCGTTCAGTTTCTGAAGTCATTATAATCACTGACGCTGTCTACACTGATACAGTATAGAGATGTGTTCAGTTTCTGAAGTCATAATAATGACTGACGCTGTCTACGCTGATACAGTATACAGATGTGCGTTCAGTTTCTGAAGTCATTATAAACACTGAGGCTGTCTACACTGATACAGTATACAGATGTGCGTTCAGTTTCTGAAGTCATTATAATCACTGACGCTGTCTACGCTGATACAGTATACAGATGTGTTCAGTTTCTGAAGTCATTATAATCACTGACGCTTTCTACGCTGATACAGTATACAGATGTGTGTTCCGTTTCTGAAGACATTATAATCACTGACGCTGTCTACACTGATACAGTATACAGATGTGCGTTCAGTTTCTGAAGACATTATAATCACTGACGCTGTCTACGCTGATACAGTATACAGATGTGTTCAGTTTCTGAAGTCATTATAATGACTGACGCTGTCTACGCTGAGACAGTATACAGATGTGTGTTCAGTTTCTGAAGTCATTATAAACACTGACGCTGTCTACGCTGATACAGTATACAGATGTGCGTTCAGTTTCTGAAGTCATTATAATCACTGACGCTGTCTACACTGATACAGTATACAGATGTGTTCAGATTCTGAAGTCATTATAATCACTGACACTGTCTACGCTGATACAGTATACAGATGTGCGTTCACTTTCTGAAGTCATTATAATGACTGACGCTGTCTACGCTGATACAGTATACAGATGTGCGTTCAGTTTCTGAAGTCATTATAATGACTGACGCTGTCTACGCTCATACAGTATACAGATGTGTGTTCAGTTTCTAAAGTCATTATAATGACTGACGCTGTCTACGCTGATACAGTATACAGATGTGCGTTCAGTTTCTGAAGTCATTATAATCACTGACGCTGTCTACACTGATACAGTATACAGATGTGTTCAGTTTCTGAAGTCATTATAATCACTGACGCTGTCTACGCTGATACAGTATACAGATGTGTGTTCAGTTTCTGAAGTCATTATAATCACTGACGCTGTCTACGCTGATACAATATACAGATGTGTTCAGTTTCTGAAGTCATTATAATGACTGACGCTGTCTACGCTGATACAGTATACAGATGTGTTCAGTTTCTGAAGTCATTATAATCACTGAAGCTGTCTACACTGATACAGTATACAGATGTGTTCAGATTCTGAAGTCATTATAATCACTGATGCTGTCTATGCTGATACAGTATACAGATGTGTTCAGTTTCTGAAGTCATTATAATCACTGACACTGTCTACACTGATACAGTATACAGATGTGCGTTCAGTTTCTGAAGTCATTATAATGACTGACGCTGTCTATGCTGATACAGTATACAGATGTGTTCAGTTTCTGAAGTCATTATAATCACTGACGCTGTCTACACTGATACAGTATACAGATGTGTGTTCAGTTTCTGAAGTCATTATAATCACTGACGCTGTCTACGCTGATACAGTATACAGATGTGCGTTCAGTTTCTGAAGTCATTATAATCATTGACGCTGTCTACGCTGATACAGTATACAGATGTGTGTTCAGTTTCTGAAGTCATTATAATCACTGACGCTGTCTACACTGATACAGTATACAGATGTGCATTCAGTTTCTGAAGTCATTATAATCATTGACGCTGTCTACGCTGATACAGTATACAGATGTGCGTTCAGTTTCTGAAGTCATTATAATCACTGACGCTGTCTACGCTGATACAGTATACAGATGTGCGTTCAGTTTCTGAAGTCATTATAATGACTGACGCTGTCTACGCTGATACAGTATACAGATGTGCGTTCAGTTTCTGAAGTCATTATAATCACTGACGCTGTCTACGCTGATACAGTATACAGATGTGCGTTCAGTTTCTGAAGTCATTATAATGACTGACGTTGTCTACGCTGATACAGTATACAGATGTGCGTTCAGTTTCTGAAGTCATTATAATCACTGACGCTGTCTACACAGATACAGTATACAGATGTGTTCAGATTCTGAAGTCATTATAATGACTGACGCTGTCTATGCTGATACAGTATACAGATGTGCGTTCAGTTTCTGAAGTCATTATAATCACTGACGCTGTCTACGCTGATACAGTATACAGATGTGCGTTCAGTTTCTGAAGTCATTATAATGACTGACGTTGTCTACACTGATACAGTATACAGATGTGTTCAGTTTCTGAAGTCATTATAATCACTGACGCTGTCTACACTGATACAGTATACAGATGTGCGTTCAGTTTCTGAAGTCATTATAATGACTGACGCTGTCTACGCTGATACAGTATGCAGATGTGCGTTCAGTTTCTGAAGTCATTATAATCACTGACGCTGTCTACACTGATACAGTATACAGATGTGCGTTCAGTTTCTGAAGTCATTATAATCACTGAGGCTGTCTACGCTGATACAGTATACAGATGTGCGTTCAGTTTCTGAAGTCATTATAATGACTGACGCTGTCTACGCTGATACAGTATACAGATGTGCGTTCAGTTTCTGAAGTCATTATAATCACTGAGGCTGTGTACACTGATACAGTATACAGATGTGCGTTCAGTTTCTGAAGTCATTATAATCACTGACGCTGTCTACGCTGATACAGTATACAGATGTGTTCAGTTTCTGAAGTCATTATAATCACTGATGCTGTCTACGCTGATACAGTATACAGATGTGTTCAGTTTCTGAAGTCATTATAATGACTGACGCTGTCTACGTTGATACAGTATACAGATGTGTGTTCAGTTTCTGAAGTCATTATAATCACTGACGCTTTCTACGCTGATACAGTATACAGATGTGTGTTCCGTTTCTGAAGACATTATAATCACTGACGCTTTCTACACTGATACAGTATACAGATGTGTTCAGTTTCTGAAGTCATTACAATGACTGACGCTGTCTACGCTGATACAGTATACAGATGTGCGTTCAGTTTCTGAAGTCATTATAATCACTGACGCTGTCTACACTGATACAGTATACAGATGTGCGTTCAGTTTCTGAAGTCATTATAATCACTGACGCTGTCTACGCTGATACAGTATACAGATGTGTGTTCAGTTTCTGAAGTCATTATAATCACTGACGCTGTCTACACTGATACAGTATACAGATGTGTTCAGTTTCTGAAGTCATTATAATGACTGACGCTGTCTACGCTGATACAGTATACAGATGTGTGTTC
Source organism: Chanodichthys erythropterus (assembly GCF_024489055.1). Classification (NCBI taxonomy): domain Eukaryota; kingdom Metazoa; phylum Chordata; class Actinopteri; order Cypriniformes; family Xenocyprididae; genus Chanodichthys; species Chanodichthys erythropterus. The sequence goes on along the minus strand of NC_090225.1, from coordinate 30,153,629 downwards.
AGTTTCTGAAGACATTATAATCACTGACGCTGTCTACACTGATACAGTATACAGATGTGTGTTCAGTTTCTGAAGACATTATAATCACTGACGCTGTCTACGCTGATACAGTATACAGATGTGTGTTCAGTTTCTGAAGTCATTATAATGACTGACGCTGTCTACACTGATACAGTATACAGATGTGTGTTCAGTTTCTGAAGTCATTATAATCACTGACACTGTCTACACTGATACAGTATACAGATGTGTGTTCAGTTTCTGAAGTCATTATAATGACTGACGCTGTCTACGCTGATACAGTATACAGATGTGTTCAGTTTCTGAAATCATTATAATCACTGACGCTGTCTACGCTGATACAGTATACAGATGTGGTCGGTTTCTGAAATCATTATAATCACTGACGCTGTCTATGCTGATACAGTATACAGATGTGCGTTCAGTTTCTGAAGTCATTATAATGACTGACGCTGTCTACGCTGATACAGTATACAGATGTGTTCAGTTTCTGAAATCATTATAATCACTGACGCTGTCTACGCTGATACAGTATACAGATGTGTTCAGTTTCTGAAGTCATTATAATCACTGACGCTGTCTACGCTGATACAGTATACAGATGTGTTCAGTTTCTGAAATCATTATAATCACTGACGCTGTCTACGCTGATACAGTATACAGATGTGCGTTCAGTTTCTGAAGTCATTATAATGACTGACGCTGTCTACGCTGATACAGTATACAGATGTGTGTTCAGTTTCTGAAGTCATTATAATCACTGACGCTGTCTACGCTGATACAGTATACAGATGTGTTCAGTTTCTGAAGTCATTATAATCAGTGACGTTGTCTACGCTGATACAGTATACAGATGTGCGTTCAGTTTCTGAAGTCATTATAATCACTGACGCTGTCTACGCTGATACAGTATACAGATGTGTTCAGTTTCTGAAATCATTATAATCACTGACGCTGTCTACGCTGATACAGTATACAGATGTGCGTTCAGTTTCTGAAGTCATTATAATCACTGACGCTGTCTACGCTGATACAGTATACAGATGTGCGTTCAGTTTCTAAAGTCATTATAATCACTGACACTGTCTACGCTGATACAGTATACAGATGTGCGTTCAGTTTCTGAAGTCATTATAATCACTGACACTGTCTACGCTGGTACAGTATACAGATGTGCGTTCAGTTTCTGAAATCATTATAATCACTGACGCTGTCTACGCTGATATAGTATACAGATGTGCGTTCAGTTTCTGAAGTCATTATAATCACTGACGCTGTCTACACTGATACAGTATACAGATGTGCGTTCAGTTTCTGAGCAGTTGGGATTAAACCGAACACATGTTTTTGAGAATCGATACAGCATGGCCAAACATAATATTGTGATACTGAAGTGTATCGATATTTTCTAACACCCCTATAAAGGCATAGGGATACATTCACGACCTGATTGGTCAGATCTGATGACGTATTGCCTATTTTGAGACGCAGAAAACTCATGACTACGACGAGAAAAAACAATATGCGTAAGGATTCTGTCCTTTTTAGGGTCTCATCTTCCTGTATTTGGTTCGTTTACATGTCTTTGGTCCGTGCAGCATTCATATATCATTCGAACCACACCAGAGTTCGTTTGGAAGCGGACCGAGACCCATCTTTTCAGCAGTCTTGGTTCACTTACTTGGTGCGCACAAGACATCTGCATGACAATATTCAGTTACAGTTAAAGCGCCACCTGCGGGCAACGGGAAATGACATGTTTCACACTGTGATTAACTCCTCATATAGATTTAACCAAGATCAACATCATATGTGGTCAGTCTAATCTTAAGGCCTTAGCGATGTTAAATTGCAAAGATCTTGAGTTTGCGTTGAACTACCTGTCCGTGACGGCCTGACAAAATTTGATGTTTCGCCATGAAAGAGGAGGCTTTTGTAAGTCAGGCATATGATGTCAGATCTGCCCCAAACTTCACGTTTGATAAGAGTCCTGGCCTGAAGACATCTACATGCCAATATTCAGTTAGTCATAGCGCCACCTGCTGGCAACAGGAAATTACATGCTTTACACTGTAATTCACATTTAAATATGCCATGAAGTATCAAACATGCTAGAAACACATTAATATAGTGCTAATATATTACAGTGCTAATATATGCGATTAACACCACGAAACAGGAAGTTGTTGTACCTCAGGCATACAATGTCCAATCTGCCCCAAACTTCAAATGTTTGAGAGGACTCCTGCCCTGAGTACATCTACATATAGTTATAGCGCTACTCAGTGGCAACAGGAAGTTACGTGTTTAACACTGTGATGCACTACTAGTAGCATAATAAAATATGCAACTGAGTGCTAAACATGCTAGAAACATTATAAAAATATGCTAGCAACACTTAGCTGAGTGCTAAAGCATGCTATTATCGTCATAAAATAGGAAGTTGTTGCATACACAAGCACACAATGTCCAATCTGCCTCAAACTTCACATGTTTGATAAGTGTCCTATATCTACATGCCAAAATTATCATAATAATCATAGCACCACCAGCTGGTAGCAGGAAGTGTGGCAAATACAAACAACTTACATTGTCCTCCTATATTTATATATTTAAATGCATTTTGCCCATCGTGCTCCCGTTTCCTAAAGCCACCAGGTGGCGGTGGCATGGGTGCGAGGGCCCTTTCATTGCTGCTTGCAGCTTTAATAAAAGTTATATTTTTAGTTAGTAAATTAAAGATACAACATTTACAACATTTACTTACAATTCAAATAATATATTATTACATCTTTGCATTACAGTATCATTTCTTGAAGAGATCAGATGTCATAGTATAACCTGGATCTTCAATGCTACAAATACAATCGCAGCTAATCAAACAACTTAATAAATACAAAATTTCACACACAATTATACATATATTAAATGTAGAGTTATTTGTATTTTAAATATTTTTTGTCCATACAAACAAATGTGTGTGTCACTTACAGTATCATATACTAAATGAGCCAGTCTTTGTGAAACTGCACCTCTCACAAAAACATTGTGTCTCAAAAGACACATTGTGATTTTATTTCTCATATCTTTTGTTTTGGTGCGAGGAACAGTCCAGATATATGGGAAAAATCCCTTTAGGCATCCTAGTTCTGATAGAATTTTCTGATGGAAAATTTGTTCAATGAATATAATGTTATAGGACACACAAGTCGCAACAGATGTTTTTTTTATTAGACGGTTTGAATTGATTTGAATGGCTCAGTTCGCTTACACCAGCAAGAGACACATTATTGGATTATATGTTGAATCTGTTAAATGTTTCAGTTCTACTTTGACCATTTCTTATGTTGCAGCTGCTACCAGTCAGTTGGCGAATAACTAGCCAACTGGTGCTTGGCGAGTATTAATTTTGGACGCTACTACTAGATGTTGTTCCCGGAATGACTGTGTGAAGACCTGGTGCATTTTCCAATCTGTGGTGTTATGCTTCATTTACTCCAGGCTTGATGAAAAAAGGCTGGCTTTCACCCTGATGTATGTCTACAGTTCCCTTTTTGAGATATTTCTGGAGGAAATCAAAGAAATCATTTTAACATGGAAGAGGGCTGAAGCATCCTTCCGTGATTAAGTGTCATGATCTCTTTCATATAGGTTAAAGGAGGGGGAAAGTATTTTTGTTTGTTTCCCAGCCTCAACCGCAGGACCTCTGGGACGGCTCAAAGTCTGTGTGCTGACCTTCCACACTTCAGATCATGGCAGCATAAACACAGGTCAATGCTTCATGCTCAGGTCAGCCACTTCCTGAGAGAACAGGCACCCTACCAGTTCAGATATATGTGCGTCTCCACAGGAGTCAAAGCTGTGAAGAGTTTGTCAAACCCTCCCCTGTGTTTTCATGCATGTTTTGGCAGTAATGGGAGCTGTGCTAATCACTCATCAAAGTCTATTACAAAGATCTCCTAGTGACATTGAGCCTCAAAAAAACCCATGCAAACAGTAAACGGTATTGAATTTCATTATATAATGTGATGACCTAGGGAAAGTGTATTGAGTTCTATGTAATTTTTTAAACTTTGTCTCTGATGTTTCTCATGAAATAGACAACTGAGACAATTGTATAGACATCAAAGAAGAATTTGATGTGAAATGTTTTAGTTCACAATGAAAAAGAGGAAACACTGGAGTCTTTTAGAAAAAACATGTATTTACAAACATGTGTAATATATATATATATATATATATATATATATATATATATATATATATATATATATATATATATATATATATATATATATATATATATATATGAAAAATAAATGACTGAAATTTCATCATGACAGACTAAAGCAAAAATAAATTCTCTCAAATTATTTGTTTTTTCTTAAATTTGTTATGAGAACATTTTTCTAAAATTCCCATTAAGTTATGAAAATTTAATTTCTGAATGTTCTCTAAACAATCATTTAAAAACTTATTTTTTTCTTGGTTAAACAAACATTAAGGGAAAATTACATTTTATCACTTTGCAAACTTTGAGAAAGTTACTTTTGAATGTTCAAAACATTCTGAACATTCCAAAAACAAATAGTAACATTTAAACATCCAACTAAAATGTTTCAGAAAAAAATAATAAAATATAAATAATGTTTTTATGCTAATGCATTGAGAACATTATTAAAGACCAGTAAACTTTAAACTGACATCCTATGAACATTACTGGAATAATGTTTGTTTATAACTTGCCAGAACATGGGGAGAACAGTGGCAACATGCGCAACCAGCGCAACATAAACTAAAAATGACTGAGTGCACCTTTAACATCATATGATCATAACTGAACCCTGATCATTTTCACGGATGGTATGTTCCAGTGCCTAATGATTTATTTAGATTTAGGACCACCACTTCCTCATAAATTACAGATTCCCCAAGATTTGAACTTGATTTATGATAGGAATAGATATATCATGGAAGGAACACTAGTTCTGGCTTTGACCATCAGTGAAACTGTCAGACTGACGCAAGTACGGCACAAATCTGCCTATCTGGAACGGTCTGGGCTCGCAGTGATCTAACCAGAACAGGAGAACTTCACTGCGGTTCATATCACATTTTTTTTTTCTCAAAACCCAATAAATAACCAGACCAAACCTATCTGAGCTACTATCTGAGGGAGTTCATTTTTTCACCCTCAATAAGTCTCTGAGAAAAGCCATACAAAGAGACTATAACGTCTTTATCATGAACAAAGGCTGGGGTGATTCTGAGCTGACAGGGTTAGCGAAATTCATTTCTGGCTCAGCTGGTGGCGGAGACGACTGGCAAACCCTAATGAAAAACTATGATAAAATCTTTCATTTCCACCAAGTTGTGCTAGGGGGTCAGTGGAGGAGGACAAATGACAGGACATTATTATTTGCTCTCGGGGTGTCTGTGATATATCAGTTCAATGCTGATTTACCTTCTGGAATTTGAGCCTTTTTCTGTCTCCTCTCATTGTTGTCAGAGTTACTTAACTTGATGTTACAACGGCTACTGCGGCCTACACAATTGTACCCCTGTTGGAATATTGAACAAGATGAAATTTCCATTAACAATTACTGTTAATTGTTTGTAAAATAAATACATAAAGGTTTGGCAAATGAGGACTTAAAGACCAGTGAGAGAAGATTGTAGATTCCCAGACAAAGATTATCCTATAGTCAATTAACCTGAAATCTCTATAATACTGTACAAAAAAACATTTTATCAAGCTACTTTTTCCAACAAGTTTTATTATTAACCTGTGTGCTCATTAAAATGTGGTGTTAAAACAGTGATGTAGCATTTTAATATTTTACATTAGAAGTAAATATGCAAAAATGTTTAGAATATGCAAAAAATAAAATAAAAAAAATAGGCATGGTGTTATTATTATTATTATTAAAGTTTAAAATACTTGCTGCTGTCGGCGCCAATAGCCTAGTGGTTAGTGCGTGACACATGGCGCAAATGTGTTCACACCAACCTGAGTTCGATTTCCGTATCAAGGTACTTTGCTGCGTAACACAAGAATGAACCTCATTGGTTCTTGCTGAAGCTCAAACGTGCTGCGTAACAGCAGAATGAACCTCATTGCTTCTTGCTGAAGCTCAAACGCGTTGCGTAACACCACAATGAACCTCATTGGTTCTTCCAGAAGCTCAAACGTGATCCTTAACACCAGAATGAAGCTCATTGGTTCTTGCTGAAGCTCAAACGTGCTGCATAACACAAGAATGAACCTCATTGGTTCTTGCTGAAGCTCAAACGTGCTGCGTAACACAAGAATGAACCTCATTGGTTCTTGCTGAAGCTCAAACGTGCTGCATAACACCAGAATGAACCTCATTGGATCTAGCTGAAGCTCAAACGTGATCCTTAACACCAGAATGAACCTCATTGGTTCTTGCAGAAGCTCAAACGTGCTGCGTAACACGAGAATGAACCTCACTGGTTCTTGCTGAAGCTCAAACGTGCTGCGTAACACGAGAATGAACCTCACTGGTTCTTCCAGAAGCTCAAACGTGATCCTTAACACCAGAATTAAGCTCATTGGTTCTTCCAGAAGCTCAAACGTGCTGCGTAACACAAGAATGAACCTCATTGGTTCTTGCTGAAGCTCAAACGTGCTGCGTAACACGAGAATGAACCTCACTGGTTCTTGCTGAAGCTCAAACGTGCTGCATAACACGAGAATGAACCTCACTGGTTCTTCCAGAAGCTCAAACGTGATCCTTAACACCAGAATGAAGCTCATTGGTTCTTGATGAAGCTCAAACGTGCTGCGTAACACAAGAATGAACCTCATTGGTTCTTGCTGAAGCTCAAACGTGCTGCATAACACCAGAATGAACCTCATTGGATCTTGCTGAAGCTCAAACGTGATACTTAACACCAGAATGAAGCTCATTGGTTCTTGCAGAAGCTCAAACGTGCTGCGTAACACAAGAATGAAGCTCATTGGTTCTTGCAGAAGCTCAAACGTGCTGCGTAACACAAGAATGAACCTCATTGGTTCTTGCTGAAGCTCAAACGTGCTGCATAACACGAGAATGAACCTCATTGGTTCTTCCAGAAGCTCAAACGTGCTGCGTAACACAATAATGAACCTCATTGGTTCTTGCTGAAGCTCAAACGTGCTGCGTAACACAAGAATGAACCTCATTGGTTCTTGCTGAAGCTCAAACGTGCTGCGTAACACGAGAATGAACCTCATTGGATCTTGCTGAAGCTCAAACGTGATCCTTAACACCAGAATGAAGCTCATTGGTTCTTGCAGAAGCTCAAACGTGCTGCGTAACACAAGAATGAAGCTCATTGGTTCTTGCAGAAGCTCAAACGTGCTGCGTAACACAAGAATGAACCTCATTGGTTCTTGCTGAAGCTCAAACGTGCTGCATAACACGAGAATGAACCTCATTGGTTCTTCCAGAAGCTCAAACGTGCTGCGTAACACAAGAATGAACCTCATTGGTTCTTGATGAAGCTCAAACGTGCTGCGTAACACAAGAATGAACCTCATTGGTTCTTGCTGAAGCTCAAACGTGCTGCATAACACCAGAATGAACCTCATTGGATCTTGCTGAAGCTCAAACGTGATCCTTAACACCAGAATGAAGCTCATTGGTTCTTGCAGAAGCTCAAACGTGCTGCGTAACACAAGAATGAAGCTCATTGGTTCTTGCTGAAGCTCAAACGTGCTGCGTAACACAAGAATGAACCTCATTGGTTCTTGCTGAAGCTCAAACGTGCTGCATAACACGAGAATGAACCTCATTGGTTCTTCCAGAAGCTCAAACGTGCTGCGTAACACAAAAATGAACCTCATTGGTTCTTGCTGAAGCTCAAACGTGCTGCATAACACGAGAATGAACCTCATTGGTTCTTCCAGAAGCTCAAACGTGCTGCGTAACACAAGAATGAACCTCATTGGTTCTTGCTGAAGCTCAAACGTGCTTCTTAACCCCAGAATGAACCTCATTGGTTCTTCCAGAAGCTCAAACGTGATGCGTAACACGAGAATGAACCTCATTGGTTCTTGCTGAAGCTCAAACGTGCTTCTTAACCCCAGAATGAAGCTCATTGGTTCTTGCTGAAGCTCAAACGTGCTGCGTAACACAAGAATGAACCTCATTGGTTCTTGCTGAAGCTCAAACGTGCTGCGTAACACAAGAATGAACCTCATTGGTTCTTGCTGAAGCTCAAACGTGCTGCGTAACGCGAGAATGAACCTCATTGGATCTTGCTGAAGCTCAAACGTGCTGCGTAACATGAGAATGAACCTCATTGGTTTTTGTTACACCAGGGATCCGGAAACGGCTTGTTTTGAGACACTGCTTAAGATTTATGTGGATTAACAAAAAAGGAGTGGGTGGATTTTTATCACTATAGGGTGGTTGTGTACACACACTGCCAACACACATTTATGTCCAAACACCATGCAAAAGTGAATTTTGCATAATAGGTCCCCTTTAAAGTAGATGACAAGCTACATCCATAACTGCATGTAACATTAGGTAAAAAGTTTACTTTAAATAAAAAATGTAAAAAGAACGTTAGTTTGAATTCAGTTACAAAATCTATTCCTCCTCTACTACAAATCGTTAAAAAAAGACAGAGAGTTAAAGATGATGAAGTTAATCAAGCGTATGTTTCAGAATATTACAGTGCAAAGTGAACTTTCCACATTGTTTTCAGTTGGTGGGATATCTTTGCTTATTTTATTCATGTCTTTTGAAAACGGACCCCCTGTCAGGTCACACAATTCACAGAAAAAAAATCAATGAAATTTATGGCCATTTCTGTGGTGCATCGACCACAGTTAGGGTTACACCGTTACAGCTGGAAAGAGACAGATAAACAGACAGACAGGGCTAAAAAGGGGTGGGAGCCGAGGATGGAATATACTAGAGCATGGGGTTTTCCTTTTCCCAAGTCTCCCTCTGTTTAGTAGCGAGTGATGAAAGGATAATTTTCCCCTTGCCCTTTAAGCGCAGCATTGTCACAGAGTTCAACGGCCCTAGCGACAGATGAGTTTGAGCCCCCGAGGGCTCCGCTATAGCCTCCATCTCGTGGGCTTTGTCAAGGGCCAAGCCACTGTCATATGAAACAGACATCTAATAGGTAAGCCTTTGTGTCCAGCCCTTCACATCTGCTGACCCGCCCAGCCCCCAAAGAGCATTGGCGTTCTGCGAGGGAAGAAAAACTGAGAAAGAGTTCACAAAGGGCCCTGGAGAGCTGATAAAGCCATGCCAGTGTTATTTCTGAATTGCGACCGCGCTCTGTGGTTTAAGCTTCGTGAAAATTAAACCACAGGAAGGCATTGTTTCATAAAAGCGTATAGTCGACACATTCAAATACGCCTGGCAGTGTTGTGTAAGCATATTTTGGGTGGTATCTGTTGTTGTTGTTGTTCTGTGCTTTTTAGGTGAAAGTACAAAAAAATAGTGTTTAATCGCTGATACTCCAGGGGGGTTTGGAGGGTGTTTCAGTAGCTTTTGTTGTGCTCCCTGGAGTGCTGTGTGTGTATGTGAGGTGAGGTGCTGAGAGACTGTCAACTTGTGGTTCATGTTTCTTTATTACTTCCCAACTAACAGGGAACATTCTCAGAACTGTGGCTAACATTCTGGCAAGGTTCTCTCAAAGTTATGAACAAACATTGTTCCAGTAATATTAATAGAATGTTTAGTTAGAGTTATCTTTAATAATGTTATCAAAATGTTAGCACTTATTTATACTTTCTTCATAGAAATATTTTTTTTCCCCCAGACACATTAGTTTTAATTGTTTCAAAATGTTCAGAGAACATTCAAAAGTAACGTTCCCAAGCTGTTTGCTATATTGTAAAATGGAATGTTTGAATAACCAATAAAACAAAAACAAAAAAATTTAAAATGTTTTATAAAACAGATTCCGGCCCTCGATTCTGATTGGTTGAGCAGCGTTCGAAGCCGTTGTAAAATTCCCGAAAACATACAGCTTTGTACGGTATACTATCCATGTGCAGAAAGGTAATAAAAACATCATCAAAGTAGTCCATGTGACATCAGTGGGTTAGTTAGAAGTTTTTGAAGCATCGAAAATGCGACTTTATTCAGCATTGTCTTCTCTTCCGGGTCTGTTGTCAATCCGGGTTCACGACTCCGCAGTGACGCTGCTGACGTGTTATCCGGTGCGCCCGAGCTTCGTTTACAGTCTGAGGGAGACGCACGCTGTATTCAAGCTATTCTACATTGTTTGTATTTTGGTATTGCTATATTTTTTAAAATGGTGCGTAAGTGTGCATGTCGCGGATGTCCTAATCGCCAAAAACAACCACGGCGACGTAAAAGTGCATTACCAACGCCGACAGATGAAAGGATTCAATGGAATCAGTTCAATGGAAAGGATTCCGGAAGAGAATACAATGCTGAATAAAGTCGTGGTTTTTGTTATTTTTGGACCAAAATATATTTTAGATGATTCAAAAACTTTGAACTGACCCTCTGATGTCACATGGACTACTTTGATGATGTTTTTATAACCTTTCTGGACATGGACAGTATACCGTACATACACTTTCAATGGAGGGACAGAAAGCTCTCGGACTAAATCTAAAATATCTTAATTTGTGTTCAGAAGATGAACGGAGGTCCTACGGGTTTGGAACGACATGAGGGTGAGTCATTAATGACATCATTTTCATTTTTGGGTGAACTAACCCTTTCATTCATTTTGCAGTATAGCTAGTATGTCAACAGTTTTCATTTATGTAATTTTGGCTCAGCCTATAGTTTTGAGAGACACGTTGTAGGCTATTTAATTTAGCCTATTTTTGTCTTTGATATTTAGTCTATTATTCTTTGTGACATTTTTTCTCTGACATTTTTTAGGGTGTTGACAGCATCATAGACAAATAACAAATACAAATCTTGTATATGCAACACTTTATCTTTGTTATCCCCAATCACTCTCTTTCTTTAGGGGAAGTTTAAAAGCGAGACTCTGGAAACGATCTTTAGCGGGACCCGTCGGGTCGGGAAGAAAATCACTATATGCGGATATCGGGTGAACACAGAGTGAATTTTAGGCGGGAGCGGGAGCGTGTGCGTGCACAATAGAACCATTGCAGGAGCGGGATGAAAAAAACAGTCCCGCGCAGACCTCTATCACAGACTGTTTTCCAGCGGAAGGAAGGCTTTTAATGATTTTACTTTAGGAAAGTTGTGTTGATACATATTTTTTGTCTTTAAATTGTATTGTGTGTTAACTGCTTTATAGCTGGGAAGATCCAAATGCATGCCTTGACGTTTCTTTTGTATTTGAGGCAGAATTTATACTCTCTGTCATAAAGAGTTAAACAGTTGTGATTACACAAGTACACAGAGTCAGATGTGAATGTTTTACCAATGCATTGTCATTCACATACTTCTTTTGTGATCCTTAAATTTTTGTGGTACAGACAAATTCAGAACTTCAGGGGGCAACAGCGTTACCTTCAAATGCCTGTGCTATTAAACTGTGTGTTTTATTAGGTAAGAAGTCGTAGCGCCTTGTGGCAACATTTATATTGCAATGTGTAGTTGTTGTTGCATTATAAAGTGTAGTCTTCACTGTAGTCAAGCTGACCATAGAAGAAAACAATTCATGCTCTTTTCTTCTATATTGCCCATGGCATGTTGAGAATGTGATGTGTGATTGTGTTGCATTATGAATTGTGTTCAAAAATGCAACAATGGGTGAGCAGGATATGTATGCATTCAATGTCTGAAAGGACCTGATGCAGTTATCTCTGCACATATGCTGTTTTATTGTGATAGGTGACTCTATAGATTACTTTTTTTTTCTTTTTTTTTTTCTCCTAAAACCCTTGTGCATGTATGAACAAGATACCTCATGACCACAGTAATGGCCCTCACCTGCAGAGCAATGAGAATGTTGGGCAGCGCTTGACCGTAAGTGTCATGGCAGTGCACCGCCAGTGCGCTGACGGGCACCTCTGTCAACACATCGCTCAGCATCTTGGCCATGGAGCCCGCAGTGCCTACGCCAATGGTGTCCCCCAGGGATACCTCATAACAGCCCAGCTCAAACAACCGCTTTGCCACCTGGGCCGGAACAGAGGAAAGCCATGAAAAAACACTATCCCCTCTGGAAATATAAACAAGATGAAGGCGTGCACACAGAGAGCTCATTCTGAGCGTTAGAAAAGCACTGCCGGGTTTCAGCGTCATGCAGGTTTTTAGCAAACATCGTAATAAGGGCCTTGTGGGACTATGAAAATTGTGGGAAGAAAAAATATGCAGAGAACTCAACACCCAGTGAGATTTATCACATACTGGAAGGCCCATTTAATTTAGCTTCGGGCTGTTATACATTCAGACTGAACGATGCTATGTCAATACCTTTGTGACTTGTGACGGTTTTACTTGTCCTTCATACGGACAGCCGAGAGCACAGGAAACATACCTGGAAAGAAGAGAAAGAATAGTGAGAGGTGAGGTTCAGCATAAGTTGTAGGATGTATAGCTTTGTGCTTTGACAGTACCAACAGTCATGCAACATAGGTGAAATAACGCCAAGTGCCGTTTAACTCTGCAACCACAAGTTGAGCAGTCCACAGCGGCCAGATTCCATCTATCACGGAATACAACAAAATGTTCAGCAGCAGGCTAAACATATGGTTGGTGTCAAACGGTTGTGACAAATAGTACCAATAGTGCTGACAGTGGGAATGAGCAATGGTGCTAGAGAGCAACATACAAGCTATATGTGCTTTCCATATGTGAAGGAAACATGTTCTGTTAGAAGCAGTGAACAAACACGTGAAAAGTTGAAAATGTTTCTCTTGGGTTTGTGGTTGTCAGACGATACTTCTGTGTGCTACCAGAATTTCCGCAGAGTCTCTTCTTGAACATTAGGCGTTGAGTCACATTTGCCAGAATGAGATCGTCAGACTGAAGTGACTGCTCTCTGTCATTTTTGTTTTTTACTCCATAAAAAGCAAAGACTAAAAAATCTGGACACATCTGGACTTGTACTTGTAACTGATACAAAGCACCACACTGCATGCACATCTGGAACTTGAATTATTTACTCATTAATTCTGGAATAATTTCATGCTGCTCTGGTGCCCCATCTCAAAACCTCAAAGGAGAACAGTCCAAAAATATAAGTACAACAATAAAAGAAACCGCTGACCTTTTGGTTAAACCAAAGATCAGTCTTGGAACTTGCTTATATAACCAGTGGCTCCTGAAAACATCAGTACTGCAGTCTAAGGGCCGGTTCATACAGAGCTCGTTTTTGCTGTTAAAAATGCAAGACGCAGGTCAGTGTAACGAAAAAAGTGAAAAGATGCATTTTTTAAAAGTGGAACTTATTTTAACTTGCCGTGTCATGCGCAAGACTCTGCAAAAGATGTGAGACGCAAGTGCAACAGTTAAATATGTCCGTCTATCGTGTGTTTACATTAAAAAAAAAACAATGGAAAAGTAGCGCAGCCGAATGAAAAAATGCGTTCTGTGTGAACGGCCCCTAAATTATCTTACACAGTGGTATTACAGTATGTTGGTAGCTCAGGCATATACTTTATCATTATTATTATTATTATTATTGTTACATTTCTTCTTCTTCTTCCCCTCTGGTTGTCTATGGCAGCCCATAGAACCGCTTGCAGGGAGGTTATGAAATTTGGCACACTGAGAGAGGAAAGTTCCAACATTAACCACAGCTAAATTGTAATCTTTATCTCAATCCCTCTAGCGTTCACTCACTTTTATCCTAATAACTTTCGAACCGTAAGGGCTAGAAACGAAATTCTCTGATTCCTTAGTTCATGACAATTCGACTGCCTTTTCCCGTTATGAAATAAATACTGTGGGGAAAAAACTACTTTTTCGAGCTCGTCCTATACGGTTTATCCGATTTTCATTAAAATTGGCTCACATCATCTTTAGACCATGCTGGAAAAAAGTTATTAAAAGCTTTTTGATAACTCCAACCATTCTCAAAAAAAAATTTTTGAAGGAATTTTATGTAGAGTTTGCAAAAATAGATGTATCTGCAAAACGCTTTATCGCATTTGGACCAAACTTGGAACATGTCCTCACAAGCATGATCTGAGTGCAGCATTTCAGCACAGCGCCACCAAGTGGTCTGGAGATATGAAAAATGGCTATTTTTGCTTATAACGTCTGCTCAAAAATCATAAAAGTTAATCCAATGATATTTAATTCCAATGATTTCCAGTATTCCTGTGTTAGCCATTTTGGGCGTCAGCCATTTTGAATTTTGAAGAAATTATGGTTATGCTATGGTGGCATCACTTATTGTGCCTTCTTTGTGATTGTCTCCTTAATTGCTGCTTGCAGCTATAATTGTATATATGTAACATGAGGTATATATATATATATATATATATATATATATATATATATATATATATATATATATATATATATATATATATATATATATATATATAATCTGTATTTTAGCTTAATTTATGAAGCATTCAGTACAGGTGACCCTACGGAGTACAATAGTGGCAGCTTATGGACAGAATCTGCTCTGAAAGAAATCTGCAGATAACTTTATTTCTGCAAAAATTGAATGTCTGCAATGTACTTTGTGGATTCTGGATACTTTGATTATGCTCAGTAAGAATGCACTGGGTTGGTGCATGTTTAATCTGTTCCCCCAGATACCCCCAAAATACGTTCAATTTCATATTAGTCCACTCATGATTACAATCAATCAATCAATCAATCAATCATACATCTACTGGTCCTTTATTCACTCCATGTACCAGCCCCCTTTTGTTTCAAAACTTCGCCTGCCCATCCAGTCTTAATAGTTGGCAATGGTAAATGGATTTGGCTTGCTGTCCTCGAAGGAGGCTCGAACCCAAGGCTCGGGAAAGGACTGAATGATTTGGCTTCTCCCGAAACTATGTTTGGAACTTAATTTAAACATTCCAGTCATAATGTGTTATGAATGCTGACCTGATTTCCTTTCAATATTAGTGTCAAAGCACATAACGAGCACTGGCCTAAATACTTAGAAGGAAGCTGGTGTCCATGAAACACACCCTCGCACTGGTATGCCTTCCTGTTTGGCTGCAGAGATGACCTGCTCAAACCTCTGCAAACTCTCCTCTATGGAGCAGTTGATGTTCTTCCTGCTAAAAGTCTCTGAGGCGGAACCAAACACTGCCACTTCAGTAGCTCCTGCTGCAACCTTTAACAGGAAACATTTAATCAAGTTTGTGCTTATAGATGTTGGCTTGTGAGTACAACTTGCTTGATTAGCAAGGAAAGCAATTAACAGAAATGGGCTAAACATTTACAAATACATGGTATGATATGCAAAGGTTGCTCACTTATGTAAGGTAAAGGGGCAGTGGATGCGTAGGCAGAGCGCATGCATAAATAAAGTGGTTTATTATACACGAAAAACATCATTGACCTGGCATGGACGGTAAATTGGAAATGTCACTTGTAAATAAATGTAAATGATGCAAATATTTACTTACAGCTGCCTGGAAGCCCTGAATATTGGGAGTCAGGACAGGGTATCTTACGTCAGGAGACCTTTTAATCCCTTTCAACACTGCACTGTGGTCTGCCATCTGAGAAACAAACCATCAAGAATTTATACTCAAACTTTTCCCACAAATGTAGTTTTTGAACATTAATACCAAACCCAGTGCTTTTGTGCAGATAGAAAAGTCAAAGGGTATATGTCAACACGCTCCTGAAGAGTACAGTAGCCCCTTATTACCTGAGCTACCCACTTTGAAGACACAAAGCTAGTGGCTTCGATCACAGGCAGCCCGGTCTGAGAGAGCATGTCAATCAGCTGGATTTTGACTTCTGTCGGCACTATTTCCTGCAGAAACACAATGACGCAAAAGCCTTAGGTTTCTATGAACGCATCCAGGGAGCGTGCACATCTGTGAGCCACAACAGCACCATGCTATTGAGATGAATAATTTATTTGCCACTATCACTGAATGAATAGTTTTCCTGTGAATATATACAATAAGACAGTACCTGCTAAATTCAAACCAGGCTCAATGGAAAAACATGCCTGTTGCAACATTTCTACAAAATGATATTTCATTGCTTCTTGCCCATTCACAACACTTTCAAAGTGAAATGTCCAGCGAGTGATGCCATGAGCATGTTTATAAGTGCACATACAAATATATATATTTTTATGTTGGTTGTTGTACCATTCACAGCAGTTTAGAAATGAAATGTTAATGCTTTATCGCATTTAAAAATGACAGACAACCCTGCACTAAACATAACCGATAGCAAACGTGAAATAAAAACATATTTGCTGAAGCAACAATGCCAACAAAGCTCTTTTATGGTGTTTCATGAGACTCGCAAACGAGTGGTCCCCAAACCTGTACCAGGGGAGCTGCCGAGCAAGTTTACCATGGTAGAAAATGTGATACAAATGTCAAAAGTGGTTTACAAATCGTTGCATTATGGTAGAAGTGTTTTGAGGTTATAAAACAGTAATGTGCAACGTGGGAACGTGCAAGTCACTGAAAATGTAAAGGAATAAAAGTTTTTGGTGTTTTACTGTCACAAGTCTTCATTTCAGCTAAATAATGCAGTGTATTGTGTGTAAGCCTGTGTTGGCTAAATCATTCTGTGTCCAAATAAAACATGTAATTGATGAACTATCATGTTTCCTGTATGTTTGTCTTCATTGAAAAATGTGAACCATATGTGGTTCTCTGGATATCACAACCACTCAATATATTTATGCCTTTTGGTTTGTTATGTTGCAATTTTTTCTTTAATTTCAAAAGAGAATGCTAATGATACACATACTAAACCACATGCTTCAAGCAGTTTAGAATCGTGAAATCTCTACCTTCTCATTTTGAAGCCCATCTCTTGGTCCAACCTCTACAATTTTGACATGAAGTGGAAGCTTAGGCAGTTCAGAACACTGTAAATTGAAAAACAATGAGGAAGGAAGGAACATATAACAATTTCACAGAGCTGTACGGAAAATCTGAGAGGTGGATTGACACATCCTCTGTGCAGTGCTTCCTGTCAAATGGTGCGTACAACTTCATGTTTTGAATCTGGTCTTCGAATCCTTGCCAGGTCATTTATGACATAATGTGCATTGGAAACAAGCATTTCCTCTCTTACAATTGTAAAACCAAAGCTTAACCTTTGAATTCGGGGAGTAGCATTTCCAAGGGCCAATGCTGTGTTTATAGAAGATTTGAACGGCTGTAAAATCTCAGCCTCTTGATACTGAAACGCTGGCTTTGAGGAACCGCACATAACCTACATAAGTTTCTTTAGAGCTGAGTTTGATTTAAATGTGCTGTCACGGAGGGAGGAAATGGATGTGTGAAAGGAACGATAACAAACTTCTTTTTAAGAAGTTTCTGACAGTGTGCACTGGGTAGGCAAAGGAGAACTGGAGCGGTTTTTCCCGTTATCACCCCAGGCCTGCATAGGACGACCTATTAAATTCACTTATAAATCAAACTCGCTCTCTTTTAACTCACCGCTCAAGCCAGAAATACAGGCTCCGCTAGAAATGGATCAAGCATTTTATTCTTATCAGTGAAATAAATTAGACCAAGACACTTTAGCTGTCTTTGTATGTTTAAAACATTTCTGTTCTGCAATTTCAAGTGGAACTTTTAAGCCTAAACTGGGAGAGAAGCTTAATTTAAGAAAAAACAAATATATCTGAAAAAAGTGAAATGACCATGTCATTTTTACATTGGTTTAATATCATGGTTTCTGGTTTAAACCTGTTTTGTTCAGTTTTTAAAAAAGTATATAACACTCCCTATATGGGCCATTCTACAGAACTGTTTCTAATAGTCAGAGTTGGAAATGTCTTTTTCAACAAATTTTGTATGTATGCAAATTGTATAATATCCAACGTACACATTTCTAGAAATCGTGCAGTTAATTCTCATATTGTATTTTCAGAAAGTTTTGGAAAATTTTTCCTCTCCTTAAATTTGTCACTTCCAAAACACAATGATGAATAATTTAATAAGAAGGGTTACATTGATTTTGTTTACATCTACCTTGTAAATTTATTTTACAAAAAGTTTTCACAGGTAAACCAATAACAATTGCAATTGCAACAATATTTCAAGTGTACATTATTTTTTTATTTATTTTTTTTTTAAATCCAATCTTTCTTTGTAAAAGGCATAAAGTTTATCATATTGATTTCAAAGTTAAGTATTCATTAGTTTGAATATACATTGAACCAAACACTATAATAACATCTTAGTTGATCATTCAATATACTTGATTTTTGACAAAACGTCCCATGTTTCGGTCATGACTGCACATTTTCAGTAGTGACAGCAATGTGTTGGTAGTGACCACAAAACATTACAGAATTTTAACTCTCAAAACACTACTAAAACATATTAAAATACTAATGATTTGCATAACTGTACTAAAATTTTGTTTATTTCCCCTAAATAAATGATTATATGTTCACTACCAAAATAGTCACGACTGAAAAATGTGGTGAATTTTCACTTGTGACAATTTTAGATACTTTTGAGCTCAAAGATGCTAATCAGCACATGGTTAGATAACACAGTTCTGAACAGTTTTACAAACATAAAAACTAAATTTAATGGAATAACACCCAAAAAGGTTTGCTTAATTGCAGGTGTCATTCACCTGTGCACAATTAATCACATTTGTTCTAGTATATATTCTCCCTGTGTCTTTCAGTTCTTTGTCAGATCTCGTGGTTTGAAAAAAAGGTGTTTGGTTAGTGATGTTCCTTAAAGTTACACAGAGATTTTCAGACATTTGAACACATTTAACTCAATGATGTTACCTATCTACTATGAAAGAGAGACTATGAAAGCTAGGGACACAGGAATATTTCCTGATCAAAAATGTAGAAGTTTGGATTCAGCCAATGGACTAAAACATACATTTTCGGAAGTGACATGAAAATGTGGGACATTTATCTTTTACACAAAGTGTCATGATTTAAAAATATAAATATAAAATAAATATTTTTTAACTTCATTTAAAAAAAAAAAAATAATCAAAGAATATATATTTAAAAACAACAGTGGAAAAAACTGCAAAAAAATGTTCAATATAATTTTCACAAATTTAGGGGTTAGGGTTCGGGACAGCCCATTGAAAGTATCCAGTAAATGATGATTTTATATATATTAATCTTACTGATATTTTAAACTAGAAAAAATGAGGAGCAATTAACATGGCACAGGTGAATGACATTACTAATTAGACAAACTGGGGGAAAACTAGGTCACCAGGACTTAACCAAAAACACACAAGACAGAGGATACATGTGACAGTGTGTCCTCGTGCTGTATAAATGGAACAACTGAAGAGGGAGGAGCAGCGGAAGGGAAAAACAAAAAACAAGTCCAAAAAATTAATCCATGTGGGAGTGGAGGGTGGGAGGAGCCAGAGGACAACCAGTAGAAGAAGAGGCCTGATGATGACCCAGGCCACAGTCAGCATGATGTTGGAGGCTTGGTCAATCGAACCAGGGGGGCTTTCTCCTGCAACGCTGCCAGCTGCGGTAGAAAACCAGACGGAGCTGAAGAGACATGGAGCCTGGGTGACACAGAAGGTCCGGAAGGCCAAGGTGGAGCTGACAGCTCCTGGGACCATGACAGAGATGGGGATCCGGAAGACCACAGCAGAGCCGGTGCGACCAAGGATAACAGAGGAGCCGGAGGGAAGGCAGAGCCCAGTGGAGCCGGAGGGATGGAAGGCAGAGGTGCAACCAGCAGCCAGAAATCCCGAGGTGGAACCCAGTGCGATGCCTTACTAAGGCGCAGCCGGTGGGACGAGGAAGCCGGGTGGAGCGGGTGGGATGACGGGCTACTGTAGGGCTGAGGGTGCATTGAGCCATGGCGGAGCCGATGATGGAATGAGTTGAGGAGCAGACAGATACCAGAGGAGAAGTAGCTGAAGAAATATGCTGGTTAAATAGAGGAGGTGGGAGAGGGAGGATGGGCAGGCAATCCGAAGACACAGATGACACTAGAGACATGTGGAGCACAGGAGATACAGGGGCACTGGAGATACTTGGAGCACAGGAGATACAGGGGTGAAAGACATAGGGCTGTCTGCAGAAATAGCCTCTGTAAACCAGTCTATTAAATCCTCCTCTAAATAACCTAATAGGTTCTCAGGATCCATATTATAGTCACACGAAGCGGCAGGTGCTTGTGAGTATAATAAGTATAACAAACTCCCTCATGGACATAATATTGGGCTCAGGCTCCGGGGTGAAATACAGCTCAGCAGGGCTCACTGGTAAGCTGACTGGGCGCTGGGTAAGGTGGAGGGGTGCTGATAGGCTCTACTGGGCCGAGAGTGAATACTGAGTTGTTGTTTATCAGCACTCACTCCACACATGAGGCGAAATCTTCACGAGGACTGCTCCTTGGAGTCACACACCATGGATTTTTTTAGTTGCACGCCAACTCCAAAAAATCCATGGTGTGTGACTCCAGGGAGTGATCCTTCTGCTCCAGGCAAAGCAGGGCAACAGCAGGTATGTCCATGCTTACGAAAATAAATAGACAAAAGAAAACGCTGCAAAATTAATTGTGTTGGTCCGATCTTCTGTCACGTAATGGTATGTTTAGTAAGTCACATGACAAGGGAGAATTCCAAAGCACAGTATTTAATATATACACAGGAAGGTAACACAGGCAAATCCACACACGAACATAAACGTTATAAATCCACGAGATCGGACAAAGAACTGAAAGACACAGGGAGAATATATACAAGAACAAATGTGATTTATTGTGCACAGGTGAATGACATTACTAATTAGACAAACTGGGGAAAAAATAGGTCACCAGGACTGAACCAAAAACACACAAGACAGAGGATACATGTGACAGTGTGTCCTCATGCTGTATAAATGGAACAACTTAGGAGGGAGGACGGGGACTCTGGAGGAAGGCGAGGAGCAGAGGAAAGGAAAAACAAAAACAAGTCAAAAAAATGAGTCCATGGGGGAGTGGAGGGTGGGAGGAGCCAGAGAACAACCAGGAGCAGAAGGGGCCTGATGATGACCCAGGCCACTGTCAGCATGATGTTCCTTGGTGGCGGCGCAGGAGGGAAAAGCTATGGTGGAGGCTTGGTCGATCGAACCAGGGGGGCTTTCTCCTGCAACGCTGCCAGCTGCAGTAGAAAACCAGACGGAGCTGAAGAGACATGGAGCCTGGGTGACACAGAAGGTCCGGAAGGCCAAGGTGGAGCTGACAGCTCATGGGACCATGACAGAGATGGGGATCCGGAAGACCACAGCAGAGCCAGTGCTAACCAAGGTTAACAGAGGAGCTGGAGGGAAGGCAGAACCCAGTGGAGCCGAAGGGATGGAAGGCAGAGGTGCAACCGGCAGCCAGAAATCCCGAGGTGGAACCCAGTGCGATGCCTCACTAAGGCGCAGCCGGTGGGACGAGGAAGCCTGGTGGAGCAGGTGGGATGAAGGGCCACTGTAGAGTTGAGGGTGCATTGAGCCATGGCGGAGCCGATGGGTCAAAGGGCCAAGGTGGAGTCTGGGGCTCTGTGACTAGAGGCAGAGACAGGGGATCCTCATGCCAAGGTGATGCTGGGGACTGGAAGCCCCACAGCGAATCCGCAGTACTGCACGGAGACAGCTGAGGATGAGATGAGGGGCAGACAGGAACCAGAGGAGCAGTAGCTGAAGAAATATGCTGGTTAAATAGAGGAGGTGGGAGAGGGAGGATGGGCAGGCAATCCGAAGACACAGACACTAGAGACATGTGGAGCACAGGAGATACAGGGGGCACAGGAGATACTTGGAGCACAGGAGATACAGGGGTGAAAGACATAGTGGTGTCTGCAGAAATAGCCTCTATAAACCAGTCTATTAAATCCTCCTCTAAATAACCTAATAGGTTCCCAGGATCCATATTATAGTCACACGAAGCGGCAGGTGCTTGTGAGTATAATAAGTATAACAAACTCCCTCATGGACATAATATTGGGCTCAGGCTCCGGGGTGAAATACAGCTCAGCAGGGCTCACTGGCACTTTCTCCGCAGCAGGCACAGGCTCTGTGTCTGTGCTGGAATCAGACTTTAGCTCCGTCTGGCTGGGTGTAAGCTGACTGGGCGCTGGGTAAGGTGGAGGGGTGCTGATAGGCTCTACTGGGCCGAGAGTGAATGCCGAGTTGTTGTTTATCAGCACTCACTCCACACATGAGGCGAAATCTTCACGAGGACTGCTCCTTGGAGTCACACACCATGGATTTTTTTAGTTGCACGCCAACTCCAAAAAATCCATGGTGTGTGACTCCAGGGAGCGGTCCTTCCGCTCCAGGCAAAGTAGGGCAACAGCAGGTATGTCCATGGTTACAAAAATAAATAAACAAAAGAAAATGCCGCAAAATTAATTGTGTTGGTCCGATCTTCTGTCACGTAATGGTATGTTTAGTAAGTCGCACGACAAGGGAGAATTCCAAAACACAGTATTTAATATATACACAGGAAGGTAACACAGGCAAATACACACGAACATAAACATTATACATCCATGAGATCGGACAAAGAACTGAAAGACACAGGGAGAATATATACTAGAACAAATTTGATTAACTGTGCACAGGTGAATGACATTACTAATTAGACAGACTACTAGGTCACCAGGACTGAACCAGAGACAGAGGATACATTGTGGGATTCAATCGATAATAAAAGTAACCATCTAAGATTTGAATATTTAAATGCTAATTTTTTGGTTGTTGGGCAGAAGTTTGCACCAATTCTGTAGAATGGCCCATATAAAAAATAAAAAAGAAAAAAAAAAGAAAAGAAACAATTCTGTTTAAATAGTGAAAGTGAAAATACACTTGACACCAGTGATGATGGCAGAACACATACTGTCTAGTGTTAGACTACACATATTAATTTTGTTTACTTGTTTATTTGTTTGTTTATTTATTATTTTGGTAACACTTTAGAATACTGTTACATCTTTAATGAATGCAATAATGCAATATTAACATTCTAGAAACTGCTCTTAACAAAAAACTGTTTAACTAATTAGACAGTAATAGTGCTCAGATGAATATGGTAGTTCACTATTAGCTCATCAAGTTTTCATACCTCCCGGAGGACTACTAAGAACGGACTCGTAATTATGTGAATAATGCATAATGTATAATTAATTCTAAAGTGAAGCTAATGGTAACCCACTAGTAATGACTGAAGTATTACTGTTTACTTGGATCAGTATTCTAAAGTGAAAAGCATGATAACTCTTTAGTAATGACTGAAATCATTGTAAACTTTTGAGATTTTTGTAAGGTTTTGTATATAATTCTTCACTGTGGAATACTGATCCAAATAATTAATAATTCCTTTAGAATGATGTAGTAACGATTGTTCATTAGTGGGTTACACCATGATGTTCAGTCTAGAATACTGTATCAAATGGCCAGTAAGTAGAATGATATAGTAACACTTGAGTCAGTACTATCCAAAACCTTATAAAAACCCAAAAAATGTACAATAATGTAATGTAAATAATAATAGTTACTGATTAGCTAACAGTGAACAACCACATTCAACTGAGAGCTGTTACTGACTAATTCATTCATCAGAGTTTCTTATTAGTTAATAGTAGCTACTAGAATGTCAATATTGCGTTTCTCATCTGTTCCTGTGTAGTTATTCATTAATGAAGGATCAGTATTCTAAAGTGTCTCCATTAGTTTTTTGTTAGTACATATAACAGAAAATATGATGCATATTAAAAAGACATCACAATAAACATTTAGGTCTTTCTAAGAGAAGTCTTTGTTTATAGTAAGCACACTAAATCAAGCATTAATTAACAAGTTGGTTTTAGTTTTATTCTAAGTGAAAATTTTACTTTCATGTTATAGCTAATTTAGCTTTTGTTTATGGTGAAATTAAGTTGTAAATAGTATAATGTACATCCGATTAATGTAATTCTCTAAAATCTCAACTAATCAAGTACTCAAAACTGATTTTGGATATGGACATAACTGAAACTGTAGTTCCCAGCATGCTTTGCATAAGACTTAATTTAGTAAAAAAATTGAAATTAAGTAGGCTATATTGTGCTTTTTGAGCAAGATGAGAAAAGGGGGATACTTTATAATGTTTAATGTTCAATTATGTTGATTTAGAACCATTTCATTCAAGTGCAGCTTTTTTACTATTTAAAAGTGTGGACTTGGCACATAGCATTCTAACACTGTCTGTGCTATTGCTTGTAAACCGTTTGTTGAAGAGTCAGCTAATTGAAATAATTAAATTCTGCTTGGGGACCTTATCAAATCACTTTGAGACTACTTAATTAGGTCACCTATAAATAATTCATTTGATGATGTTGAAGTTAAATTAACAAATTACATTATTATAATTTAAATAATGTAAATCCTTTATTATATATATATATATATATATATATATATATATATATATATATATATATATATATATATATATATATATATATATAATCCAAAGTATCATTTTTCATTTTTTCATTTGTCATTTACAGTTGTGTTTTTAAATGCATAACTTTTCAAGTGGGAAACATGGCCATTTGGCAAAAATAACGTTACTGTTTTCGAAAATCCCCATATTGTAATTAAACACAAGTACAAAGAAGATTTGAGAGCTCCGGTGGAGGTGAAAAGTGAATTACATATTAAATTTCAGTCCTAAATGATGCATATAATGTGTAAGGACAGTTGGATACTCTGTCTAACGCCTCTGTGTTTCACGAGGGTGAGATTATTTTCATTGTGGGGTAGCTACTTCTTTACGCCACTGCATTGCTATATTTCCATGTATAAATCTTGCACATGCAAAAACAGACCCCCACCTTCTCTTCCCACAGGAGCCGTGGCAACCAAGGATAATCCCGCAAGAAAGTCTCATAGCTCAGGCAGTGCTTGACCGCGGTAGAAACGTTACCCATCTGGCTAGCGCGATCTGCTAGCCCAGCGTTGTTCCCGGATGACACCTGTAGTGATCAGAGCGCATACGCGCTTCTTCACACTGTTTCATGAGCAGTAAAGAGAGCCGGAGGAGCCCGACAGCATCGTTTCAAAGGGCACGGAATGACTCAGCTGTTACCATGGTAGCAGCATCCCTGCCTGTGCGCAGTGATGTAGGGAGGGGGAGGGAAGACTGAAGGCGTTAGACAGCATTTTGTTAGCTTTAGACTGACAGCTCCATGTGAAGTACGAGACCCGCTGGGATTCTCGGCTCTACAATAAGACTAACCACAAGCTGCTTATTTTACTGCCCTTGGCTCCCCTCCCCAGCGGAAATCTACAGCTTCGGGGAAATACGCTGCCTTGATTGATCTCCTGTGACTGAGGCAGCTCATGCTTTTCAATGGCCGGCCGTGACTCTCTTGCCAATGTCAACTGTGCTCTGTTATAAAATCTCTCTGTAAAGCCGGGCCGCAATTTACTTGTGAAAGAGCCATTCTTCCTGGCCCAGGTGCTTACAATAGAGAGGTTTAAGGAAGCTCTTGTGCTGAACTCTTCCTCAATAAGAAGCTGGTGTGCCGTGAGATGGCCTGGCCTCTCTCTCATGGGGGGAAATGCAACTGGCGAAACCCGGGGCTGCATTTATTAGGTATCAGCATTTCTTGCATGGCAGAGGCTGATAAATCTTAAGGTGACTTGAAGTAAAAAGAATAACAAAACATATTTGAGGTTCCAACAGTTTTTGGACAATGAACCGCCATGAATTTTTCATGACCTCTGAAGTCATTTCATTCATTTCTTTTATTATTTTTTTTATTATTATTTTTTCACTAATGAGTGAACTGTGCACCAGTTCAGAAACTCACTGAGTTTGCAAACAAGTTTTATGCTGAACAAGAGCTGGTGAAATATTTTATAAGCAAACTCTTGTGAAAAAGACGTGTGCTTAGTTGCATTAAATGTGCACGAGTGTACTTAAAATCTTATTTTTAAAAAACTGCAGATAACTTGCAGATAATATAATAGTATGGAACAAAAGGCCACTTAAGTGTACCTAAAGAGAGTACACTTTCATGACCATATTTCTAAACAAATTATGAACCAAAGTGCACTTTGTAGTAATGTCAAATTAAAATTTTAGCTTTAAAATTCATTTAAAATCATTATGTTTTAATAATCTTTTGTCTTGCTTTAAAAAAGTACACTTATTTTGATGCGTTGACTGACATGCTAAAGCACAGGTACTTGATTATAATTTTAACTGTGGTGTTACTCGATATTACATTTAAAGTTAATGTGTTTTAAATGGACTAAATTGTGACTTCATTAAAAAAGCATAATTACAAATATATTTAAAGGGATAATTCACCCAAAAATGTAAATTCTGTCATCATGTACTCACTCTCAAGTCGTTCCATACCTGCATGAATTTCTTTGTTCTGATGAACACAAAGAAAGATATTTGGAAGAATGTCAGTAACCAGACAGATCTCGTCCCCCATTGACTACCATAGTAAGAAAAATAAATACTATGGTAGTCAATGGGGGGCGAGATCTAAATGTTTACTGACATTCTTCCAGATGTCTTCCTTTGTGTACATACATGTTTCTCACATATTATTGTAGCCTAGTTTGTGCTGAATACAGTGTAATGACACCTTTGTCATTAATATGTTTATGAACAACTGAAAAAAGCACAAATGTCAGGGCATGTCAAAACTTCTCCAAGCCCCAAATCAGCCTCAGACTGCAGTGGGTTAAAAAAGTTTTTTGCAGTTTAATTTGGTGAGACTAGTAGTGCCGAAATAACACAATTCTCCTTTAGGATTATTTTCCATGAAGTCTTGGCCTAGAAATTACCATTTTTAAAATTCTCTGATATGTTAGTCAGATTGAATGCAACAAAGCATTAATCTTCTTAATTGCATTTACATATATAGTCTACATACTCATTTGTACAGACTTTCCTATATATCTATGAAAGTATGTAATCCAGCTGAGCCAGGAGTCACGGGAACATTCTGCGGTGGGGTGTGTATGATTCAGAATTGCCCCCAGCTGGAGTTTGCTGCATTAGATCTGTATCCCTACCGAAGCATTTAGCGTTTCCTTTCCTTGAATGCTCTCTAACTAAAAGGACAAAAAGTGGACATTCATCTTGACAAATACCAGCTGTCGGGGTTTACTTCAAAGAGGTTTGAGCTACACCTTCAGGGCATCCTGGATAATGTAAAGTAACACAGCACAGGTGAGCGAGTGTGGGGGCTTTTCTGAAGTTTTTTTATCATTCCAAACGTGGTCTTGTAAACATTTAGCCAGTGAGCATGACAGCAGGATGAAATGTTAAATAAAGCACAATTTCATTAGCCATTACCTGAAAGCATGGGTTGTTTTGGCCGTACCAGATGTTTGCCTCTTTTTACCTTATTCCTCTTGCAATTGTAGATGATTTAGGAGCAGACTACTATTCGACGGGCTGCGTTTTGCACAAACAAATCCTGCTGAGTTAGCTTCGGGCCTCTCGTGAATTAACCTTTGCCTCTGTGAACTTAAATTGGTAAAATATTTATGCTTTGCTGTCTCTTGTAGAGTAATCACTGATGGACTATCTATGGGGCGCGCCTGTGTGTTTTCCCCGCGGGCCAGTAGATTTGTGGGTTGGCTGTAGACTACAAATTTAGATACAAAGTAAATATGTAAAGGTTTTAAAGGGAGAAAAGGTCAAACATCATCAGGCTGGGCCATTGAAGCCTCAGTAGCAGATCCACAACGTCCTACACGCACTCTATCACACATTCGTGGTGGTTTTACAGGATTGTAAGGTTTGAATTTATGGACATTTTATTGTACAGTATAAAAGTTGTACTATGTTTGATCCCAATTAAAGGGGTCATGATATGGATTTTTTTTAATATGTTCCTTGAGGTTCACTTATAATAGTAAATAAAGTTGTTGTTTTTTTTGTGCATAGTAAAAGCACATATATATGCAGAAAAACTGTTATTTTAACCTTAACCTTAACCTTTGACCCTCTTTCTGAAATGATCCCTTTTTAAGGAGCAGCGTTTTTAAAGCTTGTCAGTAAACGACCACTGTTATGATTGGCTAACATCTTTGCATAGGAAACCGTATCAACGGCCATTCATTATTACATACGAGTAAGTATTTTGAAAAAATTATCTATATAAAACCATAATTTAAAGACAAAGCATTATGAAATTATTAGATCCAATACAGTCGCCTGCTTCATTTGTCAACAAAACTTTCTTTGCAAACTCTCCATTAGACTGTGCTCTGAAACAAAATGCTCTGAACAAACATATAATCCTCTGTCGCGATCCGGAACTCCATTAAAATAAACGATCAACTTGTTTCCAACGCTGTGATCCTTCTGAAGTCTGTACACAAACCAGCGTAAACTGGACGCGTCATAGCAAACATTATTTCACTCTTCTGTTTGTCCTGTTGTCGACAGACTCAAGTGCATACAATACTGTATCAGCGTAGACAGTGTCAGTGATTATAATGACTTCAGAAACTGAATGCACATCTGTATACTGTATCAGTGTAGACAGTGTCAGTGATTATAATGACTTCAGAAACTGAATGCACATCTGTATACTGTATCAGTGTAGACAGTGTCAGTGATTATAATGACTTCAGAAACTGAATGCACATCTGTATACTGTATCAGTGTAGACAGTGTCAGTGATTATAATGACTTCAGAAACTGAACGCACATCTGTATACTGTATCAGCGTAGACAGTGTCAGTGATTATAATGTCTTCAGAAACTGAACGCACATCTGTATACTGTATCAGCGTAGACAGTGTCAGTGATTATAATGACTTCAGAAACTGAATGCACATCTGTATACTGTATCAGCGTAGACAGTG
This sequence comes from Chanodichthys erythropterus, assembly GCF_024489055.1. NCBI lineage: Eukaryota > Metazoa > Chordata > Actinopteri > Cypriniformes > Xenocyprididae > Chanodichthys > Chanodichthys erythropterus. The sequence continues at coordinate 30,124,673 of NC_090225.1, read as the reverse complement.
TCAGTGATTATAATGACTTCAGAAACTGAACACATCTGTATACTGTATCAGCGTAGACAGTGTCAGTGATTATAATGACTTCAGAAACAGAACGCACATCTGTATACTGTATCAGTGTAGACAGCGTCAGTGATTATAATGACTTCAGAAACAGAACGCACATCTGTATACTGTATCAGTGTAGACAGCGTCAGTGATTATAATGACTTCAGAAACAGAACGCACATCTGTATACTGTATCAGCGTAGACGGCGTCAGTGATTATAATGACTTCAGAAACCAAACACACATCTGTATACTGTATCAGTGTAGACAGCGTCAGTCATTATAATGACTTCAGAATCTGAACACATCTGTATACTGTATCAGCGTAGACAGCGTCAGTGATTATAATGACTTCAGAAACTGAACACACATCTGTATACTGTATCAGCGTATACAGCGTCAGTGATTATAATGACTTCAGAAACTGAACGCACATCTGTATACTGTATCAGCGTAGACAGCGTCAGTGATTATAATTACTTCAGAAACTGAACACACATCTGTATACTGTATCAGCGTATACAGCGTCAGTGATTATAATGACTTCAGAAACTGAACGCACATCTGTATACTGTATCAGCGTAGACAGCGTCAGTGATTATAATGACTTCAGAAACTGAACACATCTGTATACTGTATCAGTGTAGACAGTGTCAGTGATTATAATGGCTTCAGAAACTGAACGCACATCTGTATACTGTATCAGCGTAGACAGCGTCAGTGATTATAATGACTTCAGAAACTGAACACATCTGTATACTGTACCAGCGTAGACAGCGTCAGTCATTATAATGACTTCAGAAACTGAACGCACATCTGTATACTGTATCAGCGTAGACAGCGTCAGTGATTATAATGACTTCAGAAACTGAACGCACATCTGTATACTGTACCAGCGTAGACAGCGTCAGTCATTATAATGACTTCAGAAACTGAACACATCTGTATACTGTATCAGTGTAGACAGTGTCAGTGATTATAATGGCTTCAGAAACTGAACGCACATCTGTATACTGTATCAGCGTAGACAGCGTCAGTGATTATAATGACTTCAGAAACTGAACACATCTGTATACTGTACCAGCGTAGACAGCGTCAGTCATTATAATGACTTCAGAAACTGAACGCACATCTGTATACTGTATCAGCGTAGACAGCGTCAGTGATTATAATGACTTCAGAAACTGAACGCACATCTGTATACTGTACCAGCGTAGACAGCGTCAGTCATTATAATGACTTCAGAAACTGAACGCACATCTGTATACTGTATCAGCGTAGACAGCGTCAGTGATTATAATGACTTCAGAAACTGAACACATCTGTATACTGTACCAGCGTAGACAGCGTCAGTCATTATAATGACTTCAGAAACTGAACGCACATCTGTATACTGTATCAGCGTAGACAGCGTCAGTGATTATAATGACTTCAGAAACTGAACGCACATCTGTATACTGTATCAGCGTATACAGCGTCAGTGATTATAATGACTTCAGAAACTGAACGCACATCTGTATACTGTATCAGTGTAGACAGTGTCAGTGATTATAATGACTTCAGAAACTGAACGCACATCTGTATACTGTATCAGCGTAGACAGTGTCAGTGATTATAATTACTTCAGAAACTGAACGCACATCTGTATACTGTATCAGTGTAGACAGCGTCAGTGATTATAATGACTTCAGAAACTGAACGCACATCTGTATACTGTATCAGTGTAGACAGCATCAGTGATTATAATGACTTCAGAATCTGAACACACATCTGTATACTGTATCAGCGTAGACAGCGTCAGTCATTATAATTACTTCAGAAACTGAACACATATCTGTATACTGTATCAGTGTAGACAGCGTCAGTGATTATAATGACTTCAGAAACTGAACACATATCTGTATACTGTATCAGTGTAGACAGCGTCAGTGATTATAATGACTTCAGAAACTGAACACATCTGTATACTGTATCAGCGTAGACAGCGTCAGTCATTATAATGACTTCAGAAACTGAACACATCTGTATACTGTATCAGCGTAGACAGCGTCAGTGATTATAATGACTTCAGAAACTGAACACATCTGTATACTGTATCAGTGTAGACAGCGTCAGTCATTATAATGACTTCAGAAACTGAACACATCTGTATACTGTATCAGTGTAGACAGCGTCAGCCATTATAATGACTTCAGAAACTGAACACATCTGTATACTGTATCAGTGTAGACAGCGTCAGTGATTATAATGACTTCAGAAACTGAACGCACATCTGTATACTGTATCAGCGTAGACAGCGTCAGTGATTATAATGACTTCAGAAACTGAACACATCTGTATACTGTATCAGTGTAGACAGTGTCAGTGATTATAATGGCTTCAGAAACTGAACGCACATCTGTATACTGTATCAGCGTAGACAGCGTCAGTGATTATAATGACTTCAGAAACTGAACACATCTGTATACTGTACCAGCGTAGACAGCGTCAGTCATTATAATGACTTCAGAAACTGAACGCACATCTGTATACTGTATCAGCGTAGACAGCGTCAGTGATTATAATGACTTCAGAAACTGAACGCACATCTGTATACTGTACCAGCGTAGACAGCGTCAGTCATTATAATGACTTCAGAAACTGAACACATCTGTATACTGTATCAGTGTAGACAGTGTCAGTGATTATAATGGCTTCAGAAACTGAACGCACATCTGTATACTGTATCAGCGTAGACAGCGTCAGTGATTATAATGACTTCAGAAACTGAACACATCTGTATACTGTACCAGCGTAGACAGCGTCAGTCATTATAATGACTTCAGAAACTGAACGCACATCTGTATACTGTATCAGCGTAGACAGCGTCAGTGATTATAATGACTTCAGAAACTGAACGCACATCTGTATACTGTACCAGCGTAGACAGCGTCAGTCATTATAATGACTTCAGAAACTGAACGCACATCTGTATACTGTATCAGCGTAGACAGCGTCAGTGATTATAATGACTTCAGAAACTGAACACATCTGTATACTGTACCAGCGTAGACAGCGTCAGTCATTATAATGACTTCAGAAACTGAACGCACATCTGTATACTGTATCAGCGTAGACAGCGTCAGTGATTATAATGACTTCAGAAACTGAACGCACATCTGTATACTGTATCAGCGTATACAGCGTCAGTGATTATAATGACTTCAGAAACTGAACGCACATCTGTATACTGTATCAGTGTAGACAGTGTCAGTGATTATAATGACTTCAGAAACTGAACGCACATCTGTATACTGTATCAGCGTAGACAGTGTCAGTGATTATAATTACTTCAGAAACTGAACGCACATCTGTATACTGTATCAGTGTAGACAGCGTCAGTGATTATAATGACTTCAGAAACTGAACGCACATCTGTATACTGTATCAGTGTAGACAGCATCAGTGATTATAATGACTTCAGAATCTGAACACACATCTGTATACTGTATCAGCGTAGACAGCGTCAGTCATTATAATTACTTCAGAAACTGAACACATATCTGTATACTGTATCAGTGTAGACAGCGTCAGTGATTATAATGACTTCAGAAACTGAACACATATCTGTATACTGTATCAGTGTAGACAGCGTCAGTGATTATAATGACTTCAGAAACTGAACACATCTGTATACTGTATCAGCGTAGACAGCGTCAGTCATTATAATGACTTCAGAAACTGAACACATCTGTATACTGTATCAGCGTAGACAGCGTCAGTGATTATAATGACTTCAGAAACTGAACACATCTGTATACTGTATCAGTGTAGACAGCGTCAGTCATTATAATGACTTCAGAAACTGAACACATCTGTATACTGTATCAGTGTAGACAGCGTCAGCCATTATAATGACTTCAGAAACTGAACACATCTGTATACTGTATCAGTGTAGACAGCGTCAGTGATTATAATGACTTCAGAAACTGAACGCACATCTGTATACTGTATCAGCGTAGACAGTGTCAGTGATTATAATTACTTCAGAAACTGAACGCACATCTGTATACTGTATCAGTGTAGACAGCATCAGTGATTATAATGACTTCAGAATCTGAACACACATCTGTATACTGTATCAGCGTAGACAGCGTCAATGATTATAATGACTTCAGAAACTGAACGCACATCTGTATACTGTATCACCGTAGACAGCGTCAGTCATTATAATGACTTCAGAAACTGAACGCACATCTGTATACTGTATCAGCGTAGACAGCGTCAGTGATTATAATGACTTCAGAAACTGAACACATCTGTATACTGTATCAGCGTAGACAGCGTCATTCATTATAATGACTTCAGAAACTGAACACACATCTGTATACTGTATCAGTGTAGACAGCGTAATTGATTATAATGACTTCAGAAACTGAACGCACATCTGTATACTGTATCAGCGTAGACAGCGTCAGTGATTATAATGACTTCAGAAACTGAACACATCTGTATACTGTATCAGTGTAGACAGTGTCAGTCATTATAATGGCTTCAGAAACTGAACGCACAGCTGTATACTGTATCAGTGTAGACAGCGTCAGTGATTATAATGACTTCAGAAACTGAACACATCTGTATACTGTATCAGCGTAGACAGCGTCAGTGATTATAATTACTTCAGAAACTGAACGCACATCTGTATACTGTATCAGTGTAGACAGCGTCAGTGATTATAATGACTTCAGAAACTGAACGCACATCTGTATACTGTATCAGTGTAGACAGTGTCAGTGATTATAATGACTTCAGAAACTGAACACATCTGTATACTGTATCAGCGTAGACAGCGTCAATGATTATAATGACTTCAGATACTGAACGCACATCTGTATACTGTATCAGCATAGACAGCGTCAGTCATTATAATGACTTCAGAAACTGAACGCACATCTGTATACTGTATCAGCGTAGACAGCGTCAGTCATTATAATGACTTCAGAAACTGAACGCACATCTGTATACTGTATCAGCGTAGACAGCGTCAGTCATTATAATGGCTTCAGAAACTGAACGCACATCTGTATACTGTATCAGCGTAGACAGCGTCAGTGATTATAATGACTTCAGAAACTGAACACATCTGTATACTGTATCAGCGTAGACAGCGTCAGTCATTATAATGACTTCAGAAACTGAACACACATCTGCATACTGTATCAGTGTAGACAGCGTCAGTGATTATAATGACTTCAGAAACTGAACGCACATCTGTATACTGTATCAGCGTAGACAGCGTCAGTGATTATAATGACTTCAGAAACTGAACACATCTGTATACTGTATCAGTGTAGACAGCGTCAGTGATTATAATGACTTCAGAAACTGAACGCACAGCTGTATACTGTATCAGCGTAGACAGCGTCAGTCATTATAATGACTTCAGAAACTGAATGCACATCTGTATACTGTATCAGTGTAGACAGCGTCAGTCATTATAATGACTTCAGAAACTGAACGCACATCTGTATACTGTATCAGTGTAGACAGCGTCAGTGATTATAATGACTTCAGAAACTGAACACATCTGTATACTGTATCAGCTTAGACAGCGTCAGTGATTATAATGACTTTAGAAACTGAACGCACATCTGTATACTGTATCAGCGTAGACAGCGTCAGTCATTATAATGACTTCAGAAACTGAACGCACATCTGTATACTGTATCAGCGTAGACAGCGTCAGTCATTATAATGACTTCAGAAACTGAACACATCTGTATACTGTATCAGCGTAGACAGCGTCAGTCATTATAATGACTTTAGAAACTGAAAACATCTGTATACTGTATCAGCGTAGACAGCGTCAGTCATTATAATGACTTTAGAAACTGAACACATCTGTATACTGTATCAGCGTAGACAGCGTCAGTCATTATAATGACTTCAGAAACTGAACGCACATCTGTATACTGTATCAGCGTAGACAGCGTCAGTGATTATAATGACTTCAGAAACTGAACACATCTGTATACTGTATCAGCGTAGACAGCGTCAGTCATTATAATGACTTTAGAAACTGAACACATCTGTATACTGTATCAGCGTAGACAGCGTCAGTCATTATAATGACTTCAGAAACTGAACACATCTGTATACTGTATCAGCGTAGACAGCGTCAGTCATTATAATGACTTCAGAAACTGAACGCACATCTGTATACTGTATCAGCGTAGACAGCGTCAGTCATTATAATGACTTCAGAAACTGAACGCACATCTGTATACTGTATCAGTGTAGACAGCGTCAGTCATTATAATGACTTCAGAAACTGAAAACATCTGTATACTGTATCAGCGTAGACAGCGTCAGTCATTATAATGACTTTAGAAACTGAACGCACATCTGTATACTGAATCAGCGTAGACAGCGTCAGTGATTATAATGAATTCAGAAACTGAACACATCTGTATACTGTATCAGTGTAGACAGCGTCAGCTATTATAATGACTTCAGAAACTGAACACATCTGTATACTGTATCAGTGTAGACAGCGTCAGTCATTATAATGACTTCAGAAACTGAACACATCTGTATACTGTATCAGCGTAGACAGCGTCAGTGATTATAATGACTTCAGAAACTGAACACATCTGTATACTGTATCAGCGTAGACAGCGTCAGTGATTATAATGACTTCAGAAACTGAACGCACATCTGTATACTGTATCAGCGTAGACAGCGTCAGTGATTATAATGACTTCAGAAACTGAATGCACATCTGTATACTGTATCAGCGTAGACAGCGTCAGTGATTATAATGACTTCAGAAACTGAACACATCTGTATACTGTATCAGCGTAGACAGCGTCAGTCATTATAATGACTTCAGAAACTGAACGCACATCTGTATACTGTATCAGCGTAGACAGCGTCAGTCATTATAATGACTTCAGAAACTGAACGCACATCTGTATACTGTATCAGCGTAGACAGCGTCAGTGATTATAATGACTTCAGAAACTGAACACATCTGTATACTGTATCAGCGTAGACAGCGTCAGTCATTATAATGACTTCAGAAACTGAACGCACATCTGTATACTGTATCAGTGTAGACAGCGTCAGTGATTATAATGACTTCAGAAACTGAACACATCTGTATACTGTATCAGCGTAGACAGCGTCAGTGATTATAATGACTTCAGAAACTGAACACATCTGTATACTGTATCAGTGTAGACAGCGTCAGTGATTAAAATGACTTCAGAAACTGAACACATCTGTATACTGTATCAGCGTAGACAGCGTCAGTCATTATAATGACTTCAGAAACTGAACGCACATCTGTATACTGTATCAGCGTAGACAGCGTCAGTGATTATAATGACTTCAGAAACTGAACACATCTGTATACTGTATCAGTGTAGACAGCGTCAGTGATTATAATGACTTCAGAAACTGAACACATCTGTATACTGTATCAGTGTAGACAGCGTCAGTCATTATAATGACTTCAGAAACTGAACACATCTGTATACTGTATCAGCGTAGACAGCGTCAGTCATTATAATGACTTCAGAAACTGAACGCACATCTGTATACTGTATCAGTGTAGACAGCGTCAGTCATTATAATGACTTCAGAAACTGAAAACATCTGTATACTGTATCAGCGTAGACAGCGTCAGTCATTATAATGACTTTAGAAACTGAACGCACGTCTGTATACTGTATCAGCGTAGACAGCGTCAGTGATTATAATGACTTCAGAAACTGAACACATCTGTATACTGTATCAGTGTAGACAGCGTCAGCTATTATAATGACTTCAGAAACTGAACACATCTGTATACTGTATCAGTGTAGACAGCGTCAGTCATTATAATGACTTCAGAAACTGAACACATCTGTATACTGTATCAGCGTAGACAGCGTCAGTGATTATAATGACTTCAGAAACTGAACACATCTGTATACTGTATCAGTGTAGACAGCGTCAGTCATTATAATGACTTCAGAAACTGAATGCACATCTGTATACTGTATCAGCGTAGACAGCGTCAGTGATTATAATGACTTCAGAAACTGAACACATCTGTATACTGTATCAGCGTAGACAGCGTCAGTGATTATAATGACTTCAGAAACTGAATGCACATCTGTATACTGTATCAGCGTAGACAGCGTCAGTGATTATAATGACTTCAGAAACTGAACACATCTGTATACTGTATCAGCGTAGACAGCGTCAGTCATTATAATGACTTCAGAAACTGAACGCACATCTGTATACTGTATCAGCGTAGACAGCGTCAGTGATTATAATGACTTCAGAAACTGAACACATCTGTATACTGTATCAGCGTAGACAGCGTCAGTGATTATAATGACTTCAGAAACTGAACACATCTGTATACTGTATCAGTGTAGACAGCGTCAGTGATTAAAATGACTTCAGAAACTGAACACATCTGTATACTGTATCAGCGTAGACAGCGTCAGTCATTATAATGACTTCAGAAACTGAACGCACATCTGTATACTGTATCAGCGTAGACAGCGTCAGTGATTATAATGACTTCAGAAACTGAACACATCTGTATACTGTATCAGTGTAGACAGCGTCAGTGATTATAATGACTTCAGAAACTGAACACATCTGTATACTGTATCAGCGTAGACAGCGTCAGTAATTATAATGACTTCAGAAACTGAACACATCTGTATACTGTATCAGCGTAGACAGCGTCAGTGATTATAATGACTTCAGAAACTGAACGCACATCTGTATACTGTACCAGCGTAGACAGCGTCAGTCATTATAATGACTTCAGAAACTGAACACATCTGTATACTGTACCAGCGTAGACAGCGTCAGTGATTATAATGACTTCAGAAACTGAACACATCTGTATACTGTATCAGTGTAGACAGCGTCAGTGATTATAATGACTTCAGAAACTGAACACATCTGTATACTGTATCAGCGTAGACAGTGTCAGTGATTATAATGACTTCAGAAACTGAACACATCTGTATACTGTATCAGCGTAGACAGCGTCAGTCATTATAATGACTTCAGAAACTGAACACATCTGTATACTGTATCAGTGTAGACAGCGTCAGTGATTATAATGACTTCAGAAACTGAATGCACATCTGTATACTGTATCAGCGTAGACAGCGTCAGTGATTATAATGACTTCAGAAACTGAACACATCTGTATACTGTATCAGCGTAGACAGCGTCAGTCAATATAATGACTTCAGAAACTGAACGCACATCTGTATACTGTATCAGCGTAGACAGCGTCAGTGATTATAATGACTTCAGAAACTGAACACATCTGTATACTGTATCAGCGTAGACAGCGTCAGTGATTATAATGACTTCAGAAACTGAACACATCTGTATACTGTATCAGTGTAGACAGCGTCAGTGATTATAATGACTTCAGAAACTGAACACATCTGTATACTGTATCAGCGTAGACAGCGTCAGTCATTATAATGACTTCAGAAACTGAACACACATCTGTATACTGTATCAGTGTAGACAGCGTCAGTGATTATAATGACTTCAGAAACTGAACGCACATCTGTATACTGTATCAGCGTAGACAGCGTCAGTGATTATAATGACTTCAGAAACTGAACACATCTGTATACTGTATCAGTGTAGACAGCGTCAGTGATTATAATGACTTCAGAAACTGAACGCACAGCTGTATACTGTATCAGCGTAGACAGCGTCAGTCATTATAATGACTTCAGAAACTGAATGCACATCTGTATACTGTATCAGTGTAGACAGCGTCAGTCATTATAATGACTTCAGAAACTGAACACATCTGTATACTGTATCAGCTTAGACAGCGTCAGTGATTATAATGACTTCAGAAACTGAATGCACATCTGTATACTGTATCAGCGTAGACAGCGTCAGTGATTATAATGACTTCAGAAACTGAACACATCTGTATACTGTATCAGCGTAGACAGCGTCAGTCATTATAATGACTTCAGAAACTGAACACATCTGTATACTGTATCAGCGTAGACAGCGTCAGTGATTATAATGACTTCAGAAACTGAACACATCTGTATACTGTATCAGTGTAGACAGCGTCAGTCATTATAATGACTTCAGAAACTGAATGCACATCTGTATACTGTATCAGCGTAGACAGCGTCAGTGATTATAATGACTTCAGAAACTGAACGCACATCTGTATACTGTATCAGCGTAGACAGCGTCAGTGATTATAATGACTTCAGAAACTGAATGCACATCTGTATACTGTATCAGCGTAGACAGCGTCAGTGATTATAATGACTTCAGAAACTGAACACATCTGTATACTGTATCAGCGTAGACAGCGTCAGTCATTATAATGACTTCAGAAACTGAACGCACATCTGTATACTGTATCAGCGTAGACAGCGTCAGTGATTATAATGACTTCAGAAACTGAACACATCTGTATACTGTATCAGCGTAGACAGCGTCAGTGATTATAATGACTTCAGAAACTGAACACATCTGTATACTGTATCAGTGTAGACAGCGTCAGTGATTAAAATGACTTCAGAAACTGAACACATCTGTATACTGTATCAGCGTAGACAGCGTCAGTCATTATAATGACTTCAGAAACTGAACGCACATCTGTATACTGTATCAGCGTAGACAGCGTCAGTGATTATAATGACTTCAGAAACTGAACACATCTGTATACTGTATCAGTGTAGACAGCGTCAGTGATTATAATGACTTCAGAAACTGAACACATCTGTATACTGTATCAGCGTAGACAGCGTCAGTAATTATAATGACTTCAGAAACTGAACACATCTGTATACTGTATCAGCGTAGACAGCGTCAGTGATTATAATGACTTCAGAAACTGAACGCACATCTGTATACTGTACCAGCGTAGACAGCGTCAGTCATTATAATGACTTCAGAAACTGAACACATCTGTATACTGTACCAGCGTAGACAGCGTCAGTCATTATAATGACTTCAGAAACTGAACACATCTGTATACTGTATCAGTGTAGACAGCGTCAGTGATTATAATGACTTCAGAAACTGAATGCACATCTGTATACTGTATCAGCGTAGACAGCGTCAGTGATTATAATGACTTCAGAAACTGAACACATCTGTATACTGTATCAGCGTAGACAGCGTCAGTCATTATAATGACTTCAGAAACTGAACGCACATCTGTATACTGTATCAGCGTAGACAGCGTCAGTGATTATAATGACTTCAGAAACTGAACACATCTGTATACTGTATCAGCGTAGACAGCGTCAGTGATTATAATGACTTCAGAAACTGAACACATCTGTATACTGTATCAGTGTAGACAGCGTCAGTGATTATAATGACTTCAGGAACTGAACACATCTGTATACTGTATCAGCGTAGACAGCGTCAGTCATTATAATGACTTCAGAAACTGAACACACATCTGTATACTGTATCAGTGTAGACAGCGTCAGTGATTATAATGACTTCAGAAACTGAACGCACATCTGTATACTGTATCAGCTTAGACAGCGTCAGTGATTATAATGACTTCAGAAACTGAACACATCTGTATACTGTATCAGTGTAGACAGCGTCAGTGATTATAATGACTTCAGAAACTGAACGCACAGCTGTATACTGTATCAGCGTAGACAGCGTCAGTCATTATAATGACTTCAGAAACTGAATGCACATCTGTATACTGTATCAGTGTAGACAGCGTCAGTCATTATAATGACTTCAGAAACTGAACGCACATCTGTATACTGTATCAGTGTAGACAGCGTCAGTGATTATAATGACTTCAGAAACTGAACACATCTGTATACTGTATCAGCTTAGACAGCGTCAGTGATTATAATGACTTCAGAAACTGAACACACATCTGTATACTGTATCAGCGTAGACAGCGTCAGTGATTATAATGACTTCAGAAACTGAACACATCTGTATACTGTATCAGCGTAGACAGCGTCAGTCATTATAATGACTTCAGAAACTGAACGCACATCTGTATACTGTATCAGCGTAGACAGTGTCAGTGATTATAATGACTTCAGAAACTGAACACATCTGTATACTGTATCAGCGTAGACAGCGTCAGTCATTATAATGACTTCAGAAACTGAACGCACATCTGTATACTGTATCAGCGTAGACAGCGTCAGTGATTATAATGACTTCAGAAACTGAACACATCTGTATACTGTATCAGCGTAGACAGCGTCAGTGATTATAATGACTTCAGAAACTGAACACATCTGTATACTGTATCAGTGTAGACAGCGTCAGTGATTATAATGACTTCAGAAACTGAACACATCTGTATACTGTATCAGCGTAGACAGCGTCAGTCATTATAATGACTTCAGAAACTGAACGCACATCTGTATACTGTATCAGCGTAGACAGCGTCAGTGATTATAATGACTTCAGAAACTGAACACATCTGTATACTGTATCAGTGTAGACAGCGTCAGTGATTATAATGACTTCAGAAACTGAACACATCTGTATACTGTATCAGCGTAGACAGCGTCAGTCATTATAATGACTTCAGAAACTGAACGCACATCTGTATACTGTATCAGCGTAGACAGCGTCAGTCATTATAATGACTTCAGAAACTGAACGCACATCTGTATACTGTATCAGCGTAGACAGCGTCAGTGATTATAATGACTTCAGAAACTGAACACATCTGTATACTGTATCAGTGTAGACAGCGTCAGTGATTATAATGACTTCAGAAACTGAACACATCTGTATACTGTATCAGCGTAGACAGCGTCAGTCATTATAATGACTTCAGAAACTGAACGCACATCTGTATACTGTATCAGCGTAGACAGCGTCAGTGATTATAATGACTTCAGAAACTGAACACATCTGTATACTGTATCAGCGTAGACAGCGTCAGTCATTATAATGACTTCAGAAACTGAATGCACATCTGTATACTGTATCAGTGTAGACAGCGTCAGTGATTATAATGACTTCAGAAACTGAACACATCTGTATACTGTATCAGCTTAGACAGCGTCAGTGATTATAATGACTTCAGAAACTGAACACATCTGTATACTGTATCAGCGTAGACAGCGTCAGTGATTATAATGACTTTAGAAACTGAACGCACATCTGTATACTGTATCAGCGTAGACAGCGTCAGTCATTATAATGACTTCAGAAACTGAACGCACATCTGTATACTGTATCAGCGTAGACAGCGTCAGTCATTATAATGACTTCAGAAACTGAACACATCTGTATACTGTATCAGCGTAGACAGCGTCAGTCATTATAATGACTTTAGAAACTGAACACATCTGTATACTGTATCAGCGTAGACAGCGTCAGTCATTATAATGACTTCAGAAACTGAACGCACATCTGTATACTGTATCAGCGTAGACAGCGTCAGTCATTATAATGACTTTAGAAACTGAACACATCTGTATACTGTATCAGTGTAGACAGCGTCAGTCATTATAATGACTTCAGAAACTGAACGCACATCTGTATACTGTATCAGCGTAGACAGCGTCAGTCATTATAATGACTTCAGAAACTGAACGCACATCTGTATACTGTATCAGTGTAGACAGCGTCAGTCATTATAATGACTTCAGAAACTGAAAACATCTGTATACTGTATCAGCGTAGACAGCGTCAGTCATTATAATGACTTTAGAAACTGAACGCACATCTGTATACTGTATCAGCGTAGACAGCGTCAGTGATTATAATGACTTCAGAAACTGAACACATCTGTATACTGTATCAGTGTAGACAGCGTCAGTCATTATAATGACTTCAGAAACTGAACACATCTGTATACTGTATCAGCGTAGACAGCGTCAGTGATTATAATGACTTCAGAAACTGAACACATCTGTATACTGTATCAGTGTAGACAGCGTCAGTCATTATAATGACTTCAGAAACTGAACACATCTGTATACTGTATCAGCGTAGACAGCGTCAGTGATTATAATGACTTCAGAAACTGAACACATCTGTATACTGTATCAGTGTAGACAGCGTCAGTCATTATAATGACTTCAGAAACTGAATGCACATCTGTATACTGTATCAGCGTAGACAGCGTCAGTGATTATAATGACTTCAGAAACTGAACACATCTGTATACTGTATCAGCGTAGACAGCGTCAGTGATTATAATGACTTCAGAAACTGAACGCACATCTGTATACTGTATCAGTGTAGACAGCGTCAGTGATTATAATGACTTCAGAAACTGAACGCACATCTGTATACTGTATCAGCGTAGACAGCGTCAGTGATTATAATGACTTCAGAAACTGAACACATCTGTATACTGTATCAGCGTAGACAGCGTCAGTCATTATAATGACTTCAGAAACTGAACGCACATCTGTATACTGTATCAGCGTAGACAGCGTCAGTGATTATAATGACTTCAGAAACTGAACACATCTGTATACTGTATCAGCGTAGACAGCGTCAGTGATTATAATGACTTCAGAAACTGAACACATCTGTATACTGTATCAGTGTAGACAGCGTCAGTGATTATAATGACTTCAGAAACTGAACACATCTGTATACTGTATCAGCGTAGACAGCGTCAGTCATTATAATGACTTCAGAAACTGAACGCACATCTGTATACTGTATCAGCGTAGACAGCGTCAGTGATTATAATGACTTCAGAAACTGAACGCACATCTGTATACTGTATCAGCGTAGACAGCGTCAGTGATTATAATGACTTCAGAAACTGAACACATCTGTATACTGTATCAGCGTAGACAGCGTCAGTCATTATAATGACTTCAGAAACTGAACGCACATCTGTATACTGTACCAGCGTAGACAGCGTCAGTAATTATAATGACTTCAGAAACTGAACACATCTGTATACTGTATCAGCGTAGACAGCGTCAGTGATTATAATGACTTCAGAAACTGAACGCACATCTGTATACTGTATCAGCGTAGACAGCGTCAGTGATTATAATGACTTCAGAAACTGAACGCACATCTGTATACTGTATCAGCGTAGACAGCGTCAGTGATTATAATGACTTCAGAAACTGAACACATCTGTATACTGTATCAGCGTAGACAGCGTCAGTGATTATAATGACTTCAGAAACTGAACGCACATCTGTATACTGTACCAGCGTAGACAGCGTCAGTAATTATAATGACTTCAGAAACTGAACACATCTGTATACTGTATCAGCGTAGACAGCGTCAGTGATTATAATGACTTCAGAAACTGAACACATCTGTATACTGTATCAGCGTAGACAGCGTCAGTCATTATAATGACTTCAGAAACTGAACGCACATCTGTATACTGTATCAGCGTAGACAGCGTCAGTGATTATAATGACTTCAGAAACTGAACACATCTGTATACTGTATCAGCGTAGACAGCGTCAGTAATTATAATGACTTCAGAAACTGAACACATCTGTATACTGTATCAGCGTAGACAGCGTCAGTGATTATAATGACTTCAGAAACTGAACACATCTGTATACTGTATCAGTGTAGACAGCGTCAGTGATTATAATGACTTCAGAAACTGAACACATCTGTATACTGTATCAGCGTAGACAGCGTCAGTCATTATAATGACTTCAGAAACTGAACGCACATCTGTATACTGTATCAGCGTAGACAGCGTCAGTGATTATAATGACTTCAGAAACTGAACGCACATCTGTATACTGTATCAGCGTAGACAGCGTCAGTGATTATAATGACTTCAGAAACTGAACACATCTGTATACTGTATCAGCGTAGACAGCGTCAGTCATTATAATGACTTCAGAAACTGAACGCACATCTGTATACTGTACCAGCGTAGACAGCGTCAGTAATTATAATGACTTCAGAAACTGAACACATCTGTATACTGTATCAGCGTAGACAGCGTCAGTGATTATAATGACTTCAGAAACTGAACGCACATCTGTATACTGTATCAGCGTAGACAGCGTCAGTGATTATAATGACTTCAGAAACTGAACGCACATCTGTATACTGTATCAGCGTAGACAGCGTCAGTGATTATAATGACTTCAGAAACTGAACACATCTGTATACTGTATCAGCGTAGACAGCGTCAGTGATTATAATGACTTCAGAAACTGAACGCACATCTGTATACTGTACCAGCGTAGACAGCGTCAGTAATTATAATGACTTCAGAAACTGAACACATCTGTATACTGTATCAGCGTAGACAGCGTCAGTGATTATAATGACTTCAGAAACTGAACACATCTGTATACTGTATCAGCGTAGACAGCGTCAGTCATTATAATGACTTCAGAAACTGAACGCACATCTGTATACTGTATCAGCGTAGACAGCGTCAGTGATTATAATGACTTCAGAAACTGAACACATCTGTATACTGTATCAGCGTAGACAGCGTCAGTAATTATAATGACTTCAGAAACTGAACACATCTGTATACTGTATCAGCGTAGACAGCGTCAGTGATTATAATGACTTCAGAAACTGAACACATCTGTATACTGTATGAGCGTAGACAGCGTCAGTGATTATAATGACTTCAGAAACTGAACGCACATCTGTATACTGTATCAGCGTAGACAGCGTCAGTGATTATAATGACTTCAGAAACTGAACACATCTGTATACTGTATCAGCGTAGACAGCGTCAGTGATTATAATGACTTCAGAAACTGAACACATCTGTATACTGTACCAGCGTAGACAGCGTCAGTGATTATAATGACTTCAGAAACTGAACGCACATCTGTATACTGTATCAGCGTAGACAGCGTCAGTCATTATAATGACTTCAGAAACTGAACGCACATCTGTATACTGTATCAGCGTAGACAGCATCAGTGATTATAATGACTTCAGAAACTGAACCCACATCTGTATACTGTATCAGCGTAGACAGCATCAGTGATTATAATGACTTCAGAAACTGAACACATCTGTATACTGTATCAGCGTAGACAACGTCAGCCATTATAACAGCTTATATTTGCTTTTGACGTGGCGCTCACATCTAGTTTAGGCAAGTGTCAGCCGTTAAGCGACTGAACGCCAGTGGGTGGGGCCTATGGTGTGATGATGTATAACTATTTGTTGATGTCTTGCTGACGGTCATAATGTATTTGCCTGTGTGACATCACAGATCCTACAATATCTTAACGAGCTGTTTTTGGAGTTAAATTAAATGTTTATGGAGTGATTAAATGCTTTGTTTATAATGAGGGTGACGTTTTAAGCTCTGAAACTTGCAGGATGTTTTAATGGGACAAAGACTTATTTTATGCCAAAAGATAATGGCAATCTGACTCATCAATTAAAACCACTGAACTGGGTAACATGGCTGTTGATGGGAGAAAACCAGGAACATTGTCTCTGGCCATGTGATGAGGTATAAAGTAGTTTTTGAAGGTCCACCCATAAAAATTTTGTCCCAGGCCCTGTGAATTGAAGCAATAGTTTTTGTTCCCAGTCTGTTTTTTTATTGGCAGTCCATCCATGAGCGTAACTGATGACACCAGAGTGAGTCACATGCTCAATTACTCACTGTTCCACTCCTACACTGAAAATAAATTGGTGTATAAATAATTTTCACTCAAAAATTGCTAGTAAATTTCACAATCAATTACCAATAAATGGCAAGTAACACTTTGTATCAAAGTGGCATTTTAAAGCCGAAAAACAAATAGTAATTTCTTGTAAAACAACAATAATTTTTATTTAATTTACAACTTCAAAAAAATCTTTTATTGTACAGTGTAGAGCGTGCAAGGCTCTTACAAGTTTTAGGTGCTGGATCTCCAGCTAAAAAGAACAGGGACTCTTTCATTGTCTCCCAGAGTATTAGTTCCAGTGAAATCTGGTACACAACACCGTAACAAACTTTACCCATGACTAAAACTGGCTTCCAAATCGGTCGGATGACTGTAATGAGGGAAGAAATCGAGCTCCACGCTGTGGATGAATTGAAAAGATAAATCGCAGATGCGACGAAGCCTTCTTTGGATGTTTTATTTGGAGGGCTGGTGTAATCTGTACCATTATGTCAGTGAAAGAGTTTAGTTCTTCCCTTTTTCAACCTTAGCATGGAAACAGATGTGAGAAATATGCTTTACGGGGAACAGGTTTAGATGAAGCATCAAAGAGGTTTTAAGCCATCAGATAAATCCTGAAAACATAGCGAACTGCTCAAAACTCAAGTCAGATTTGATCAATTTTCGTCCATACGATTTCAATTGTCCCATAGAAGCTACTAGAATAGATTCAAGCTTTGATTGGAACATCAAACGTTCAGTGTGTGCACTCATGGGGAAATGTACACTGCAGGCTGTATACTGAAAGTAGAGATTGCCAATGAGTTAATAATAATAATAATAATGAAAGTGTTACTCAGACAATTGAAGGTTTACACCTAAAACAATGAAGAGTATTTCTGGCAGGTATGTTTAGAATGATGTGGATTTTCTCTTATGAAGACAAATCAGTAGCCTAGAAAAAAAAATATTTTATTAAACATGAGGGTGGGTCTGTAATAGCTTAAGAAATCTGTTAGTATTTCAGTGGCAGTTACTTGGCACAGAACTCCCTAGATGGAATCTGACATCTTTGCTCACAGACAGTTATTTTTAAGCATGACATTGACTGCATTTACATGTGCACCAATAATGCATTTGGGTCGCAGTAATCGCAGTAAGATGTTTACATGACTCTTCACTCCTGTTTACATGCAATTTTCATTATTCTGATAATTTGCTAAGAAGTGTGTTTTTTTTTACCTCACACACAGGTGTGTTACTGGACACTGTTTTAATCCACTTACTTTAGAGGCGAAACATTTCTATGGATTTATGTGGATATTATTCTGCACTGTGATGAACATAGTAGCAGCTGTAACTGAGTTTCCTATGCTGCATCTTCACACGTCTCTAGATGAAGATAAGACTGTGCGGCGAGCTGTGATGGCAGAATTTAGTGATTTGGAGTGGAGGAAAAACTTCAGAGTAATGTCACAGAGTTCATTCATGATGTTGTACCTCATCCATGTACGTCTGAGCACATGCGCACCTTGTTCAGAATGGTAATAATGTGATTAAGGAGTTTATGGAATTTACCTTAAAAGTACAGTAGCAACATTTTAGGTTTAACAGATTTATCTTAAATTTACAGTAACAATATATACGTATTTCATTAACTGATATTTTGTAATACACTAACAACCACCAATCACAGGTGATAATGAAAAAGTCACATGATGAATTAAAGCTTATCAAGCAGCTTTTCCACAAGCTGAGAAGCACAGTAATAATATATAGAAGGTGAACACAGTGTCATTCACACAAACATTAAACACCATCATAGTAACACACGTGACATTATAAAAATGCAATAAACAATCATTGAACAACATTAGATGTCTCATAAATCCCTCATGTACATAACTGATTGGAAAAAGAAAATAAAAACTATAAAGAAACAGTTATTTCAACAAAAATACATCAAATGTGAAGTGTCACACATGCAGGGAATTCTGGGAATGTCAATTTACATTTTTTCTTTGTAAATTATAAAATTACTTGTTCTTTTTCAGTTCCAAAAACTGTAATTTTAATGGTATTTTACTGTAAAATTAAATTAAATGTATGGTTAGATCTATTACAGTTATTCACTGTATATAGTACGGAAACTTTCTGTTAACCAATTAACAGTTTTTTTTTTACTTTAGCATTTTTACAGTCTTTTACTGTTAAAGGCAGCAGACAGGGAAAAAAAATCCATTTCACACTACTCCACATTACCTTCTGGAAACTGTCAAAATACTAATCACTTTATATCATATCTTCATATCTGCAGTTTTTGGTCACGGGTGACAAATACATTTTGAATTCCCTAACACAATTTGTGATAAAGGACCTCTGTATTACAGTATAATGTGTTCACCTGTTCATCCATATGGTTTATCCTTTTTTAAAAAGCTCTTTTTTCAATCTTGTCAAGCATTATGTGGAAGTCCAGCTGTTTTTGAAGAACCTAATAAAAATGTAACTTTCTGTGTCCACCACATCACACATCGACTATAACATTCTGCATAGTTTGCTTTTGGATTTTTGGTTTACTTCACTTGAACACTGAATGTTAACACATTTCGACATTGATACATCTGGACAGATGTTTTAATGTGCTTCTAGATGTATCGCTTGGAATTTTTAATTGCACCATGGAGGGATCCTGGCTCGCTCCACACAAAGTACAAATCCAATGAGTTCATAAAGGTTTCAGATATATTTCAGCACTCCGTTTACAGGAGCGAAGTGAAAAATGAAATAAACAGCTGCCGACGGCTAGGGTGTGAAAAAGTAACTCTCTACAGAAAAGGTCTTTTCCTGATCATGCTAAACTATTTAGACCAAATATTAATCAGCCGGCCAGCTTTAACTTCAAAATAATATACGGCCCTCTTCGAATGAAATGTAGAGCGCAGCTCAACCGCATCCGCACTTTGCGTGTGAACCACCAAATTCACTGATGGAGACTGAAAGTATCAGAGAGTAGTGGCACATAGAATTCTATGGAAAATCCCTTCTCAACTCCAAAATGCAGTGAAAACATACAAGCATGAGAGGGAAAGTAAACAATGCGGAAAACGCGAACCCTTCCACATGGGAAGTGATGTAATATTTTTGTCTGCCTGCCCTTTTTGAAAGGACTCTTGTCTGTGCTGCCATGGCTTTACTCTCAATACACAATGCTGAAAGGACATATGGAACCTTTAATCTATCGATGTAACTAGATACATTTCCTGAAGGAAACATTAGTGCTGAGAATACAGCCTATACTAAATGTGTGGGTTTTTGTTGGTAGTATTAAACTTTAAAGTGTTTAAGAAATTTAAGACTAATCTCCCACTCACTCGGCATTCACAATGTAACCAACAGTGTTGATGAAATGTAATCAGTCTCCTCTTTCTTGCCTTTATTTAACCAAATAGCTACCTTTACAGTGCAAAAAAAAAATGTAGCATTAGTAGTCTGCACATTTTCTTCAAAAGACAAAGAAAAAAGTTAGTCAAATGAATAAAATAGGTAAAACTCTCCAATTTAGACATATTTTATTAACTAGGCGTACATTTGCAACTACATGTCAACTAGAGTATTAGTAGACTGTCTGTCTCTTTATTTTGATGCTCCCAACAGACATTCAACTGACTACAAGTAACTTTACAAGAACATGCAAAGAGTTAGTTGACATGTAGTTGGAAATGAATAAAAGTTAGTTGACATGTAGTTGCAAAGTTACTTATAGTTAGTAGAATGTCTGAAGTGGATCTTCAAAATAAAGTGTTACCAAAAGAAAAGAAAAAAAGCTCTGTTGTTAATTTCCAAGTAGGAATAGCTAGATTGGAATACAATGGTTGTAGCATTCTTGGCTAAATTAATCTTGAATCTTTTCCATGATGGTGTACTTAAATAATTGATTAACTGCAGATGTATAGGGTCAAGGATTAAACAAACTGGATGAAACAAACCAAATTACAATATATTGCAATTGTGTGTAATTCTTTTTATAAAACAGATTTGATAAAACATTGTAAAATGCAAATAAACACATGCCACATATCTTTATTATTAGACTTAGCATAACACATTTTATTACAGACAGTTGGTATTTGGGAGTAGCATTGTTTTTTGGATTATTAAAATGAATAAATGTAATTATGTTTTGAAGATTAGTATCTTTTTTTATATGTTGCTGTTGACACTGTTTTATAAATGCATTAAACCACTCAAGGCTGTGTGTTACAGTGATTATACCACGACTTTTGGCTGTCCCAGATAAAAGATTGCCATTATGAAACAATCGTGGCGATTTCTGTGATTGTGGCTCTTAATCGGTGGTCCTATATCGTACAGTGAGAGTTGTACAAAGACGGCCGTTTTCCCGGTCTTGCGACCAAAGATAGCCTACGATCATTTTCTGACAGTGTCATAAATTCAGCATGATCAACGCACAGTGTGTTTGACCAGCCAATACAAATGTGAGATGAAATCAAAGCGACATGGCGCTAAAACTTAAAACTGCTCACCTCAAGCTCTTTTCCCTTCTTCTTTCACCGCTTCCTTTTTTCCAGCACACATAAAAACTACAACTGCCAAAGTGTGATTCAACATGGTGTTTTGTTTACCAGTAGCGTGTGCTGATGACATTTTATTCTTCTTTAGAAACTTGCATCGTAGCCTACGAGTCAACAGGTGTCAACATCGTACAATCTACATGCATGTCGCGCCCAAGTTTAATAGATACATGTCGCACAGTGTGATTTGTAATGATCTTATAGGAATGCTAAAATCGTGCAGTGTATCCCGGGCTTTAGGTGAACTGAACACAGTGTAGTCCAGGAACACTCTGGCAGTCATTGGGAATCAGCGGATGAAAGGAGCTGGCGAATGCAGTCAAGTACAGGTGTTCCTTTTTACACAGATTGAATGAGACTTTTGGGGTCAAACGTAGTCTTCTCTCGCCTCCTTCACACCAAAACAAGCGTGCTCCACACACACAAATAACATTTGACTCAGAACACATCCCCTGTATTCTGAGCCGTGACCTTGTCCTGGTAACTAGCGTGTAAAAAATGTGACCCAGATGGTTGACTTGCTCAGGGACGTCTGATTGAGCTGTAATAAGGCTCTACAGCCCACCCACTAAACCCAAATTGGGAAAAGGGTATGTGGAACGATGAAGAAAGTAAACTGGAAAACATTTTGATTAGATCGAGTTTCAGCAGCGTCGTGGGCCGACTGCAAGCGGACACTTTCAAAATAAACTATGAGGCCAGAGAAAAGAAAAGAAAAATGTTCTAGCTTACGATAGGATAAAGTAATGGGAGAAGAATTTCACAAATAAATATGACAACGTTGATACTTTATGATAGTGATTGACATTTTATTTATTTGTGTCACCAGTTTGTTTGTTTTCATTAATTGTCCACAAAAAGAACAAGGAAAAAGTCATTTTTTTACTGTGTAAAATCACAAAGCAAAATAAAACAAACTTTTCCCTGCCTTTAGGTATTTCACATATTTCAACTAATGTCACATGGGTTAAAAAAAAAAATCATGTGTTTTCCATTCATTTAAACAAAGCTGTGCACGTGTGGAGATTGTGTTCTCTTGGGGTGTAGTGTCCTAAATATTTACCTAACTAGATAAAACACACCCCTAATCATTTTAATATGTGTCTCCTTCCATGTACGAGACAACACAACTGCATTTTTAGCAGCGTCCGGTGTGTAGTCCACTGTGGTTTCATTTCAAGCATACCAATGTTTATTGCAATCTAACATGGATTTGATTGACAATCACCCCTTTGAAAACACAAAACAACAAGCATATGAAGTTCATTACTACTATGAACTCAAAAAGTAGAAACAGCGTGGCAATTTGAGCAAGAATCGAACCGTATGAGGCACAGATTTGTGGTGCGGTGGGTGGGTATCCCCTGGTCCTATGGTTAAAAAAAAAAACGTAAAATCCATACTCTGTGAACAATTTCAACAAGCATGTTAACACGCACAGCATTTTCTGATTAAGTTCCATAGTTTGGTTAAGCCTTTAATCTGGGAAAAAAAAGTAAAAGAATTTGCTCTAAATATGACCTGGAACTGTGATTTTCACAGACATGCACACTTTACAATAGGGATTTGTTTGATAACATTAGTTAATGCATTAGCTAACATGAATTAACAATGAGCAATATATTTGGTAACACTTTTAATTTCAATGGTTCTCTTTAGGCATATTCTACTAACTATAAGTCACTACATGTTAACTAGCCACCACTACAGTATTAGTAGACCGTCTGCTTAATATCTGCTAACACTTTATTTTGATGCTCTTACTTGCAACAACCCGAACCCTAACAGCTAATAACCTAACAGTCTACTACAGTCTACTAATACTCTGAGAGTTTGTTGACTAGTTACTTAGTTTGTAGAGTGTCTATAGTAGAACATCGAAAGATTTTTTTTTTTCATATATCTTTATTAGCAAAAATATTATTGTTCTTTGTTTGTTCATGTTAGTTCACAGAGCATTACATCAACATTAACTTAAAAAAAAGCTGTAGAAATATTGTTCATGTCAATTGTCACCAGAATATCCATTGTTTATTTAAATCTGTGCATGTGCAAACAAAAGTAGTTATAAATGCAATGACCCGAGGCACGGGCAGCTGTGAAAAATCACAGATCCGGGTCATTTTCAGAGAAATAATGAGACAGATTATTTACTTTCTTTTCCAGATTAAAGGCTTAACCAGACTATGTGTTACACTAGTTACTGCTATTCACTGACATGTTTACATGACACAAAATTTCAATTCATATAAGCTTATTCCAGCTGTCTTATTCGGAATACTAGAAACCATAATATTGTCTTAATCAGGTTAGGGCAATTGGGATTGATTTAACCAGCATTTATTGGCATGGGCATGGAATGTACATATTATTGATTTCGGCGTATGTGATCTGCTACTTTGCTGGGCAAATACAAGAATTTGTTCAGCTCAGTTAAATAACACACATAAAGGACATACTGCTGCTGAATATATTAACCCTCTGTAACAGATCTCTACAGGTGGTGCTGGGGAGGAGGAGGGGTAAACAGAAGTTTTCATAATCACACAGCGGGCTAGGAAAGGACTATATGGTTTTTATGGATTAGGAAATACGTCTAGTTGGCTAATGCCTTGACATTAGAGGAACCAATCGGCGTTAGGTTAGAGTTTCATGACTAAACTATGGATTTACATGTATACAGACCAAAGTCCGATATTAATCTTGTAAGCATTAAATGACATTGTCATTTAGATTGAGCATGAAGATCAGTGTCCAAAGACCTGAAGAGCCCCAGTCTGATCAATCATGTGCATATGTGTGCTGCACTCTGCAGGGAACAGGACAGTAAATTCATCTGTACTCACTATGGCGAATTATCTTTTTCCCCTTTCATGTGGCTACAGGGCTTATACTAAGAGAGAGCCTGCTCTCTGCTGGCACAGAATTCCCTAAAATAGCTGCATTCATACTGGGCCTGGTGTTGTAGAAAGGAAGACATTTAGTGGAATTGGACGGAATCCATGATATTAAACAGTAGATGGGATTGTGAAGCAGCAGGAGTAATCATGCAGGGCAGCAGGCCGCAGGAATGCAAATCATCCACACCGCTAGAAGTGAAGTTAGCAGGTGGCCTCCGCTATTCATTGGATGTCAACACTCTTTTTAGATCGGGACCACATAACATCTGGGTACCCTGACCACTGGTTTGAATTAAGTCAAATACAGTCACCCAGTTTTCTGCCATTCAACAAAAAATGTACTTCGTAAAATCCTGTGATCAGATAAGGTCAGTATAGATTTGCATGCAAACATCTGTCTAAACTAATCCATTTGTTTACAAATTATTTTTCAAAACAGCCAAACAGGGCACATTTGAGCCCAAATGCAGTAATGAAGCAAAACAAAAAAAAGTCAATAATAAAGTTTTGGTAACACTTTAGTTTAGGGTCCTATTCTCACTATGAACTAGTTGTTTATTAGCATGCATATTACTAGGATATTGGCTGTTTATTAGTACTTATAAAGCACATATTAATACCTTATTCTGCATGACCATATTTTACATTTCTTAATGCTACCCAAAACCTAATCTTAACAACTAGCTTACTAACTATTAATAAGCAGTAATTAGGAGTTTATTGAGGCAAAAGTCATAGTTAATAGCTAGAGAATAGTGAGAATTGGACCCTAAACTAAAGTATGAGGAAGGTCCCCCAACCCCAGCAAATGAATGTAAATCATACAACAAACATGATGTTGAGTCAACTGTGGTAGAGACAGACACAAAAAAAATATTTGAAAATAGATTTAATGACATACAAACATGGTTCTAAAATAATAAATGCAATATTTTCCAAAAAATATATATTACTCAGAGTACTAATACAAGTGTATATAAGGAGGAAGAATATTTGCTCAGAAAAAAAAAAAAAAAAAAAAAAAAAAAAAACCTTAATTTTGTATATCCACCCACGGATATCTAAAGCAAACTAATATAAATCAGCAATTGTGGTCTGCAATACTTTGGGATATTTGAGGAAAATATGTATGGACATACTCAGTGCTCTTACAACAACACTACACTCATTTTATTAACAAAGAATTATTATTATTATTATTTATATTATTTATGCTAAATCCAATATGGCTGTTCTTTTTTTACCCACATCAAAAAAAATCATGTAAATAGGTTTACTAGGGTTTAAGGCCTTTACATTTCTTTTGTAAAATAGCAGCAGTTCTGTTTTGGAGTGGTTGCTCGTGAACTTATAACATGTAATCGAAAGAAAGTAAATTATATTTGATCGTCTAATCTATGACTCTCTCTAACTGGTCTAACTCATAAACATATTCTCAGAGAAAGAGCAATCAGCCATTGATTTGTGGTAAGAGTGGTAACTTTAACTGATCTACATCACACATATAATAACGTTATTACAGAACAAAGCCAAATAAATAAGAGGAATTATGAGCTAATATATACATAATACTGTACATCAAATGTCAAAAACTATTTCTTTTGATATGTTATTTATTCCAGCAATATGACACAGACGCTTCTCTGCCCTCAATGACAACCACAGGACCTCACCACCATATTCCGGTACTTTTTCAGAATTACATTTGAGCTGTCATCAAAATACAGCACTGATATGGCATTCAGTTTGGTTGGTGCACAGCAAGGCTTTGGCACATTATCAGGAAACATTAGATGGACCTGTTATGGGAAAAAATGAAAGAAATGCATGATATGTTGAATCAAAACCAGTGTTTTTTGATTGGGAAAAAAATGATTTATCATACATTAAGTAAACAAAATTATCCTTCAAACCTAACACACGCATACACACATTTTTTAATCTTAGTTCATGTTAATTTCAACATTTACTAATACATTATTTAAAAATATATATATATATATGTTATATTATTTAAGGTGTCTGAGCTAATATGAACTAACAATGAACAGTTGTATTTTTATTAACTAAAGCTAACAAATATGAATAAATACTGCAACAAATGTATTGCTCATTGTTAGTTAATGTTAGTGTAATGGTTATGTTATTTGCGTGGACTCTTATGTTGTTTTTCCTTTGGTTCCCATCTTTCCTTTCTGTGTTTAGATCCTGTTCCCATTGCTGGTTCCTATAGTAAGTCATTAATTAATTGATATGATCACCTGAGTCTTGTTTGGTTTCAGTTTTAGTCAGGTATTTAAGCCCTCAAATTGGTTGTTCTCTTGGCCTTGTATTGTCTTTACATATGTGAAGCTGTTTTTTTGTGACAGAACACAGGACCAAACAAGGATCTAACAGAAGCCTTCATTACCCTTGCCCAAGAAAGCCTTCCTTTATGGGAATACTCTGCCTTGATCTGCGAGTTTACCCAGCGCTCCTACCTTGATGGTACCACACTAAAATCTATTTTCTGGATAGGAGCAAATTATTTTGTCCCTCTGGACTTACCAGACATGGGAAATCTAACATGGAGAGAAGTCATTCTCCTTTGTTTACTGTGCACCTACCCATTGTTGATGTCCTCACCCATGACTACCCAGAAACAGAGCCCATTCAACCCCTCCACATGCCCACCAAGGTCTCAGAGCCAAAGCCAGCTGAGTCTGATCAGGTGTTTGAGATGGCCCCAATGTCCATCCAGGAGATCAAGCCTGAGCCATTTTTCACTGCACGAACCTACACTCTCTAAGTGCATGAACAACAAACAAGAGCCCACCGCAGACCCAGAGCCCAAGACCATCTAGCACATCTAGCACGCCTCGTCTCACACCCCTTCGGCTCCACCTGCTGAGCCTCCGTCTTGCAAAGCTGCGATGCCACCTTGGCCCTCCAGTCTAAGGGGCCGTTCACACAGAACGCGTCTTTGCGTCTAAAAATGTGAGGCAATAACGACAACATCGGAAATAATAAAAATAGGTAAACAGCAGAATTGACAGATACAAGTTTTGACATGGAAAAAAAGAAAATAAGATAATAATGAGCGCCTCCTCCGCCATGTTGCCGTCATATAAAACAGTTGTCATGCCAACTTGCTACTGTAAACAGAAGCTTGCAACGTTCGCCCCGCCTCCGAGTTCTTCTGAATGGTCCACTGTTTTGGAACTTACATTGATTAGCGGCGCTGCATGTAAAGGTTGAAATTCTTTTAACTTGACACGCCGTCTTAAAAACGCGGTGGTCATGTGAGAGGCGCTACAAAAGACGCGAAACGCGAGCTTAACGGTCATGCACGTCCGTCAAGCACGTGTTTACATAGAAAAACAATGGGAAAGTAGCGCAATGGAATAGAAAAACGCGTTCTGTGTGAACGGCCCCTAATGGTTCACCCTGGGCCTTTGTCTCCTCAGCTCTGCCTGGGTCTCCACCTCTCACAGCTCCACGTAAGGAAGTATCCTTGCTTCCACCTGGACTCATCTCAGAGACTTTTCCCTGGCTATTCCCTCTAGCATCTACTCCCCAGCTCTTCCCTCCATCTCCTTGGTCTCTTCTTTTACCGACTCCTCCAAGTCCCTGTCCACCGCCAAAACCCCCACCCTCCCTCCACTGTTGGCCTGTCTGTTAGGCTCGAAGATGTGCCTTCCGGGAGGGGGGTACTGTAATGTGTCATGTGTGGACTCTTATGATGTTTTTTCTTTGGTTCCTGTGTTTCTTTCCTGTGTTTAGATCCTCTTCCCTTTGTTCCTGTTCCTAGTTGGTTTCTATGGCTACTCATTGATTTAATTGATTATGAGTTTTGTTTGGTTCCTCATTTAGCCATGTTTTAAGCCCTCAGTTTGGTTCTTCTCCTGGTCCAATATTGTCTTTACATGTGTAAAGCTGTTATGCTTATTTTTGCCTTCTGATTTGCCTTTGTCTTTGTTTTTTAATGAACTAACTGTCAAAGTACAGGTAAGGGAAGAGCAGCAGAGGATCTAAATTGCAGCAGATTTAATTTATCAATTGACCAATTAACTTATTTTATCAATTAACCAACATTATTTAGTGGGACCTTATTGTAAAACTTTACCTTTATGCCTTATTTGCATATATTTGCACAAAACTTGCTCATATTTAGGTCTTATTTTTAGAACCACTACTACAAACAATTATTAAATGATGAAACAAGGGAAACTTACCAAGGTCTGCACAATCGCATGGTTTGTCGCATTCATATGTGCGTTCAGTGGAAATGAACATTCTCCATCACAATAAAAGGCTGCATAGCCTTCTGGAGCAATAATCCAATCCTAAAATGAGAGAGAGACAGTGATGTATTTTCTGGTCGAATGGAGCAATCCCATTGTGCAGTCCTGTAATTGATGTCTTGCGAGTCGTCACATGTGCTTACCTGCCATCCTAAGTCGCGGAAGCTCACGTAAAGTTCATGCTTCTTGCAGGCTTGTCTCTGTTCACTGGTGTTCTGATCTAGATAACAGCAACAAAACGGACGTTGAGCCTTCAAACACTGAAATAGTCATGTTGTTTAGTCTAGGAGTGTGTGTGGGCTCAATGTGCTCTATGTTTGCAGCTGGCAGGGTGATTTTGTATATAGACTCTGAATGCCATAAATACTCAGTGATTTGATGGCAGCAAAGAACCCTACATTCAGAAAACATCAGGTGAGCTCAACAGGCATTCTTCAAGTGAGTCATCTATGAAGGGCAGAAATGTGGATATGTGGATTAAAACAACTGCTACTCATTTCATGCAAATTAAAGATGCAGTAGGTGACTTTTTAATAGAATAGTTTGCGGAAAATATCCCTCTAAAATCACAGATATCACTGAACCCTAAGAAATTACACCTGTCTGCTTTGTAAACAGCAAAAAATTCACAGCGTGATGATATTGTTGAGCTTCTTCAAGATTGTGGAATGCAATATAGAGCCACAGGCTTTGGTTGTTCAGTATTCATCAATATCTGGAACATGCTATCTAATAACATTAGACAGTGTCCCACTTTGCACAGTTTGGTACATCTGAAAATATGGTTAAAGATGAGGCAAAACATGTAATCACTGAACAGCTTGCATAGTAACCTGTTGTATTGTTGAGCACTTTTTTAATTTAGCCGTTTTTTTTTTTGTTTTTTTTACACCCATTTCTTTTTAGATGTAATATCATTTATCATGCATGTTCTCCAACCAATATGACCATATAGGTCGTTTGTCACTTCCCTGAAACATGACCCATAGGAGCATTTACTGTGGTTTAAGCGGCACCCCTATCGACAACAGGACACTTTCATTTTAATGCATTGTAACTATGCCAAATGTTCCCTCTTTTCCTGCCTGGGACTGCAGATGATTTAGCTCTGTACAGTAGTTGATTCTGATTCTTTTTTTTTATTAAATAAATAAATAAAAATTGTTAGAGATGCTAACCAACTGCATTCAGATGACCTTGAGGTGCTCTCTACCATCATTTTGAGCATTTTGGTTTGCTGACTTTGTCAGATTTGACTTTGTCAGACTTTTGAATATCAGCATAATGACTGCATTGCAGCTTATTCAGGCCAAGTACTGCCAACTTAGAAACCATCTGACTGACAAGTAATGTGTTTATCTGAAACTGGTATTTGGTGTGGAAAAACAAGTCATATAATGGTGCAAAATTCTCAACAAATTATATAGAATGCATCAAATAAATAAATAAATAAATGTGAGAACATGGATGATGAATAAGAATGATGTAGAAGCACCTAACCCTGGTTGTAGGCCTAAACCTAACATAAACTGTAAACTTGTTCCTCAAATATGATTTCTTGTCACTGAAATCTGGTTGATTGGAATGTTGTTCCAGGATCAACAAAGATGTTGAACTTGTACTTGGTGAAATCGCATTCACCGAAAAGGTATGTAGATATTTTGAATCTACATAAATATCTGTTCATCCAGAGATAACACAGATTTTTTTACAGATATCTCAAAAAAACAATGGGATTTCTAGTTCAATTGATGTTTGTTTAATAGATTTGATGCCGCTATCCAGACAAATTTAGTAAATCCAGTGATCATTGCATGAAGGGTTGCACTTTATTTTACAGTACATGCACTTATGTGTACATACAGCGGCCTTACCTAAGACTGTATTGGGTAATATAAGATAACTAATAAGGTAACTATGGGTTAGGGTTAGGTTTTGAGGAAGGTTTATGGTTAGTACCTAGTTATTACCCAGTTATTGTACTATAATAAGTATATAGCATGTACATGAGGAACAGGACTGTAAACTAAAGTAATATTGTATTAACCTTATTTGCTCTATACTTTGGTCAAGCTAAAAATCAGACAAGAGCTTGTGAGATCAAAAAGCTGCTTTCCAGTTTTTTGTGTACCATGTATCAGATATAAGTGAGTGAACTGTAGCTGGTTTGTTTGGTGGAAGTTAGAGAAATGTCTAACTTTGCTTACAGCACCTTTAAGGAGCAACTCTGGATGTTTTGAATTTTGGAAAACTGCACTGTACCTCCACTTTTGAGAGCTGGTGAAGTTTTCTGTTGTGCTTTGCTTTTGTTTCTGTGGCTTTTCTTCTTGCCTCCTGTTGCTCTTACAGAACGGAGCAGAACCTCACTGGCTTTGAAAAAAGCCACCAGGAATGGCTGTTTGGACTGAGGTCCATTCCTTCCGATGATGCCAGCAGATTTCATGTTGATGCTTCTACCTGAAAATCAAACAGATGCATGCATCCGATTACAGAGATCAACGCTAGGCAAACAGCCATGATTAAGACACGAAAACCTCGTCCTGGGTGGCAAAATCACCACAACTATGTATGACAGTTTCTATGGTCCACACAGATACTGTAGTAATTGTCTGCATGTCAAACTGAGAGGGAGAGGGATGAAAACTGATCCTAAAACACTGAGAACTTCATGGCATCAGGTTCCCATTTAAGAAAGAGGAAAAACTGGGCGTAGTCGTGACTCAAAGATGATACTTTTGTGGAGTCTCACATTGGTAAACGTGTCTGTTTTAAGCTAATGTAATGACTATGTGAATGGAAATGAAACCAGCTGCATTTCATGGTCCTTATTTCCAGTGAAAAGGGAATGCAACAATAATTGAAAACAACAAAGCGCTGTCTGCAGGAAAGAACACTAAAATTTGACAGCACTATTAAAGTGACCAGTGATGGTTATTATTTAATAAATTCCCCAACAAATGAGTAACATAGAGTAACATGAACCCGGCAGACATCCGTTGTAAAGTACCACTAAATACAAAACAATATTATGATTCATCTTTGGAGAAATCGACTAGTCCTGAAACCATAGTAACTTTGTCGCATATCCGTCATTCAAACCACACTGGTTCAACAATATACAACTGTTGTTAATGACTAATAACAACTGCTAAATAATCGGTTTGAGAGTTAATTCATGCCAGATTATTGCTGGAAATAATGAACTACTTTGTTACTTTTGTTCTTCATTGTTTTCCTTTACTTCCAGATGTTTGATTCAATTGCAGGTTCCCACACAATTCTCTTGACAACTAAAAGATGTAGAATGAAGTTTATCTATGGAATGAAATATATAGGTTGTTCTTTAAAGTGGAAAAAGGTTCTTCAGATTATTAAGATGTTCTTCACACTAAGAAAAAAAAAAGGTTCTTAAATGTTGACTGAAAGGTTCTTTGTGGAAACAAAAGTTGTTCTTCTATGGCATCATCATGAAAACCCCCTTTTGGGACATTTATTTTTGTACACAACTTTGCGATGATCTTTGCAAATGTTTGTTGGAACTATGGTTTCGGGAGGCACCAAATCATCAGACTATATTAGTAACGACAGAACTTACGATCATAGTTGGCTAATAATGCTTTTGGGAAACGCAGCCCTGGTTTGGAGACAGTCATGAACATTAGCACCATTGAGCTCAAAGCCAGATCGGCCCATCTTCACGCAGTTTGAAGGTTTGCAAGCATGAATTTGTGAGCCACAGCAGATAGGAAGATGTTCGATTAACTTTTATTTTGGTCTGTTCGTTACAAAGCACCTAAAGGGACATGGTGATGGGATGGGTGAAAAAAATATTTCAATGCTTTTGCGTTCCCCTGAGAAACTTTGTTCACGCGCAAACTTTTTGAGTTCTTTGCTAGCGAATGCAAAGTTTCTTGGAGGAACACAAAACATTTGCGAGAGAATGCAAAAGCACTGACAGAATTTTTCATCTTATCTCATATTTCTTTTCCATCACCACGTCCCTTTAGGGGCCTCATAGCTCCTTACACAAAACTCTGAACTGAACTGAGCTAGATGATGACACTATTGTCTTCTGTAGAGCTGCTTTATAGCTGAATCGAATTTGTTTCATATTTGATGAATTTTGCAACATTGACACTGTTATTGAATTGTCTCAAGATGAATAATGACACTATTATCTACTGTAGAGCTGCTTATAGCTATATTGAACTTGTTTTTATTAACACAATCTCACAGTTATTGAACTGAACTGAATCAACACTGAACTGACTTGAGCTGAATAATGACACTATTGTTTTATAAGAGCACAGTTGAATTTGAAGTTTGTATCATTGATTCTGTTCTTTTCCTGTTTATTACTGTGAAGCTGCTTTGAAACAGTCTGTATTGTATAAAGCACTAACACTAACAGACTTGACAAAGACATTGTCGAACCCTCCGTCAGAGATTTCTCAAGCATACTATGTGGAGTGGTTCCAGTTTCCAGTGCCATCCTGATGTGAACGCTCTTGATTAAAGCGCTGCTGTCACTCTCTTACCGTCAGTGGTCTCCACGCAGAGCTGAAGGCCCATGTTCTGCTGCGGGTTCAGGAGCCAGTGATTACTGGTGGCCGTGATGTCAAACACCAGCCACCCCCCATCAGTGGCGCGGATCTTTTTCGAGTCCAAGAGAAACGTTTCAGCATCCCTAATGAGACAATAAGAATGCACTATGACAATGTGATTTACATTATATTTTGGAATATAATATTTCACTGTCCCACACAAATAGATGAATGTTAAACTGTAACGAAATGTTTAACATCCGAGACGAATGAGTTGGATTTTGCTAATTGCAGTCAATCTGCATCTTAATTAGCACTGTTGATTATAACATACAAAAACAAATATTGAAATGAGCGCAACCAAATTCTCTCTCAACTCTTCCTTTTCATCTCGACCACAATTTTGTCAACAAGCCATTCCTGTTCATCTACTTAACTGATGTTCCAAAACAGCACATGGGCCACACAGTGAGACCCTGATCTCACAGACAGAAAAATGATCAGACACAGTGGCACGTCCCAGCATGCCACAGTGAGGGCGAGCGCGCCACACCACAGTCGTCTGCGTCCCTGTGACATGTCAGTATTCTCATTTTCTTTTCAACTTCAGCATGAGCAGTTGAATACAGCTGGCATAAACTAGACTCTCTGGGTGTCATATACAATCTTCAGAGAAATATAAAACAGATTTTAATGGATGTTATTAGAAATTTCCAAGAAGGACCGTGGTATCCTTTGAAGTAGCTTGGAGTACCATGTGAATTCCATGGCTAATGGTAAATCATTCAGTTCTATGGTGTATATCAAAGTACCGTGATGTTATTCCAAAGATTATTTTAGTTCTTCAGGAAGAGCAATCCCAAACCATAAAAATTTGTCCTCAACCAAACAACGTTCTAAACCAAAACAATGGTATTTTTCTGTATTTCATTTAATTAGAGCAGAGTCTGTTTTGTCAAAAACCTTTTTTTATCTTGAATTACACTTTGAACAACCGGTCTGTAATAGAGTGCATTATTGCCCATCCAGCGCTGGTTCCCGAAAATTCATTTCTCCCATAAGGATTTCAAAAAAGTCTTTGTTATTGCGCTATAAGTCCTGAACCAAGCCAACCAGCTATGAGGAGAATCATAACATTACAAACTTTGATTTGAAGAAAAACAGTATTTGAAAATCAGACAAAAATACAAGACTGTGAACTTAGCAGCTTTAGTGAGGGAAACAACTACAATATATATATATATATATATATATATATATATATATATATATATGTATATGAAGACTTCAGATGCAAAAGTCTCTAAGTGCCATCTGAAAATATATATATATAAAAAATCAAATATTTAAAGGGGCTCTATGTAAGATTTTTACTTTAATAAAGCATAAAAATACCCCAATATGTTTGCAGATATTTAGGAAACATGCTAAGTTCACCTACTTGTTCCTCAGAATAACAATGCTACAGCCAGATATTCTACTTTGGAATGTTCGTTCCGGTCAGAATGTCTGTTTTTGTTTTGGTCTGTGCAAAACTGTGCGCTGCCAGTTTATCCAATATTGTTTCGACATCACAGGTTGCCATTTGGCGGAAAACACGTGTATTGCAACCATGGAAACCAACAAACAAACTGTGTCAGAGAATCGCAGATTCTACCTGACCTAAAAAGCCTCTGAATCCATCTAAATATCTCTATGAACAACAGCATATTAAAACAGATAAACCAGCTCAGCTTACAATGTGTAATTCTTCTCAGCTCTCATTGTCAATTGTTGCTGGAAACCCGCGTCTTTGAACGAGGGGGCGGGCCAAACAATATTTTGAATTTGGACTGCAGTACCTATTTTAAACACTAGGTGTCATTCCTACATAGAGCCCCTTTAAGCCTCGAGTATACTTCGTCGTTCGTGCCAAACGCATGCAGGCCAAATTTCGAGACCGCGCGGACAGTCTGCGTGCAACAGCGCATGCGCAAGCAGTATAGAAGAGTCCACTAGGTGGCAATACGCACAGTATTGAGCACAGTGTTCAGCCGTCAAAGAAGAGTGTGAAAAGACCGGTTTAAAAACAACACGCTTGAAAAGAGAAAAACACGACAATGGACAACGAACTTGACCAGAGTTTGTGCGAAGAGATTAGAAAGTAACCACATTTGTACAATTCATGTTTAAAGAGTACAAAGACGTGTTTATGGAGGGGGATAAGTAAAATATGGGAAAGGATGCACTTCTTTTCTTCTCCAATCATGCCCAGTGAATGTCACGTTGATGACATGGCCCAGTGCTGCTCTCCGATGTCAGGTAGAACATAGAAAAAAGCTGTTAGCTAATTAGATGTTTTGCTTGTTTCTGAATTTTCTGTACAGCATCATGGGTAATGTAGTTTATCACCACAAATTCTGCTGTTAAACGGTTATTTTAAAACTAAGTTGAAATAATTTGGGCTGAAACTGTAACAAACACCATTGATTAATAGCCTCATAGCTCACAGTAAGGCTGTCTTTAAATGTTTTTAAATTATCATTAAAAAATCAATTTCCCTATGTAGAAATAGAATGGAGTTCAAAAGACACTGATTTAAGCCTGCAGTTGAACATTACACATCAACAGTTCTTGTAGTTCATTTCCTGTTGCACATGATAAAAGTAATGCTTTGTGGTTCAGTGAAAACATCAAGAATCGCTCTTACCGATTCAGCCAGAGAGTGAATCACTAGGCTGAGTCACACAAGTTAAAATGATCTGGCTCATTTGAGTAATTCACTTGTGAACTGGACTACATCGAACTGCGAAAAAGCAGTGAGGACAATTGAACATGTGTTATCTATTCATTGTGTCATGGCACAAATTAAATTCAGATTTTCCTTTGCCATGATGCTTGTAGATACAGTAGCATCACAGCACAAACCGGAACCAGATCTGAGTAAGAATTAGTTCTCTATTTCCATCACGGTATCACAGTACCTCCACAATACTGTTTTGGAAAGGTGTCGTTTACCGCCATGCCATTAACACTCACAGTGGGCACGTTTTGGCAGGCTATATGAAGTGGGTGCTAAACTGTGAAACACTAAATTCCATTAAATCACAGTTCGGACACAGAAACGAATGTGTGAAGCTGTCAGACATGGGTGCCTCATAAACACAGCCATGAGTTCCAGGGCCTCTGATGGCAGAATCCATTTTAAACCCTTGTTTCGTTGCCCCAGGAGAGCCGTATCTCCTCTTGAATGTTTCAGCTGCATTCATTCATGGTGAGAAAAGGCCCTGTCTATGATGTGCCCATGTATGACTCAAGATAAGTCACGGGTCTCCATCTAGATTTAGAGGGCCATTAGAAGCGTGAAGAGGCAGGTGGGCACACTCACTTTTAGGAAGCTTTGGAAGTCTCTTGACGCAGAGGCCCTCTATTAAGGCCAGATGGCCCTGTCTGGGGTGCAAGCGCTCTGACAAGCTGCCGAGATATGCAAGGAGTGATAACTGATGGACTTTCAAGACTTTCATAAGTGCTGGAACTTGCAAATGAGCTGTTAATGGAAAGCTTTATCCATGGCCATTACCAGCAAGTATATCTGGTGAGACTGAGGAAGAACAGGTTTGCTTTGGTTCGGGTGGGCTCTGGTTCAGCGAAACTATTCCTAGCGGACAAGAGGTGGAACAGAGCTGACCTGATGTCATGATGTCATGGTCTTTTAGTTGAGCCCAGCTGGCTATATCCTAAAAAAAAAAAAAAATCAGCAAAGCTGAGGTAGTTTTCTTAGGAAAACTGTTCCCATACATCATTCCACAATGGCTATGCAATCTTTATTATCTGTGTTCACTGCACAGGTTGGACCTCCCATACTTTAGAGAAGGACACTATTCTAACTCAAACCTTATTAAGCTACATTGAGCTTCAACATTCAAGCTAAAAATATTATTTTACATGTACATTAACTCTTTCCCTGACAGTTTTTTTTTATTCTTTTTATCATTTTCACAAAACTTTCATGTATATATATATATATATATATATATATATATATAGCAACATGTTCTCCAACCAATACGTCTATATAGGTCATTTGTCACTTCCCTGAAATAGGAGCATTTACTAAAGTTGCACTCCTATCGACAACAGGACACTTTCATTTTAATGCATTGTTCCCTTTTATCTGCGTCTTTTATATTTAACTTTTATATTTCGGGTTTCACGTAGCTCAATTGGCAGAGCATTGCAATCATGTGATTGTGGGTTCAATCCCAGGGAACGCATGTGCTCATAAAGTGTATATGCACTATAAATCACTAAGGGTAGGTTTAGGGGTGGGGTAGGTGTAGTCTTTAATAAAAAAAAATAAAATAAATAAAAAAGAGTTTTGCTAAATGGAAATAGGACAAATTGTGTAAAAAGTCCTCACATTTCATTTAAATGAACAAGCATGTTGATTAGTAACGACAGTCATACATCATTTCATGAAGACAGTCGTAACACGAGACTGTCATTATTTTTATGCCAGCTAGAGGGCGCATGACTTTAACACGTAAATATAGATCATAAACCCTCTGGGTTTTTTTTGTTGTTTTTTTGAGGATAGTCTGATATATATATATATATATATATATATATATATATATATATATATATATATATATATATATATATATATATATATATATATATATATATATTCCAGCTTTATGAATTATTTTTTTATCAACACTTGAATGTGGTTACGTTTCATTTAAAAAAACAAGGTTTTCAACATTTGAACTTTTTGTCAAAGGCTTCATCCAGATCAGATTCAGAATGATGATCAAAACACAGATGGAGTAGATCGAGTCCATCAACACCCCCAAAGCTTCACAGTCGTTAGCTCTTCATGAGTTCAACATTTCATTCAGTAACGCAGTGTTGATTTATATGTTGTTTAAAGGGGTGCTTGATTATGATTTGACTTTTTTAACTTTAGTTAGTGTGTAATGTTGCTGTTTGGTCATAAACAACATCTGCAAAGTTACGACACTCAGAGTTCAATGCAAAGAGAGATATTTTCTTTTAAAGAATTTTCTGTTTAAGAACTACAACAAACATCTGGAAGGAACTACAACGAGCTTCTTCCTGGATTAGTGACATCTCTAACCCTTTAATTTACATAAACCCCGCCCCTGAGACACACAACAAAGGGGGCGGGGCCATGTTGGGCTGCTTTAGAGAAGAGGAAGAGTTGTTGTAGTAGAGTGTTGTTGTCATGCCGTCATTTTACACCGGACTGCTTCACAAACGAGGGTCAATTCAACACTGGATTTGCACAAAAGTTTAACAGAGTGTTTGATCTGTGGGGTACTTTGAGCTGAAACTTGACAGACACATTCTGAAGACACCAGAGACTCATGTGAAAGGGGCATAATAGGTCCCCTTTAATGTTGATGATTGTGTTGTTTAACGTGCATCAGCAATGTTTCTATCACTTGTTTCTGCTTCTTCTTCACCTGTGTTTTGATCCAGAGATTCTGTAGTCTTTCAGAAGATGCACATTTGTTTATGATTAATGGATGTTTTTTTTTCTTTCTTTTTTTTTTCCAAAATCATTTTGCATAGGTTCAGCAATTTCTAGTCAATATAATATTTTTTTAGAGTTGAGATATTAACACTTAGGAAAATTAAATCATACAAAAGTTTTCTTCTGATATTTCACAAGTTCATATAATACTGGAGTATGATAAAGACACACAGAATTGGCTTGCTGTTCAAAACAGAGCGCTCAAGTTGGAGACTCGACTGGACTGTGTAGTAACAGAGTTAGTAATGAAGAAATAGATTTAAGGCAGGAGACGGGTGGTGGAGGGATACTGGAGGAATCATCACGGATGACCTGCGCAGATGTTTATATACTCTTGCGTAATGATTGACAGGATCAGATGAACGAGCTCCTCCCCAACCTTGGTTTTAAAACTCCATAAAGTAAATCTTCTTTGTGGAATACTCAGAATGATAAAGATACTAGTCTGGCATCTGGATATTTTACATTCATCAAAAAAATGCTGTTAGTTACATATTAATAGATCCTGTAGTAAATATGATATGAAAGCACTGTGTTCCTGGATAATGTTACATAAGATCATCCTTGGAACAAGTTCCAAAATATGTTATATTAATATCAGCCAAATGAATTTAACTTTATCTGCTTATTTTCTGAAACTGTATGATGGATAATCCAAGGCAGTGTGTGCCATTGTCAGTTTTTCAATAGTGACAAATTACAGTCTTAAAACATCCTGACGTATGTAGTTTAATCGTCACAAGGGAAACCTCCAGACAGACTCCAGACTCACTCGTGTAAACAGGATGTCCTTTTATTTTCCGCTTGATTGCCTGCCTAAAGTGTTTCACAGACCAGGCACAGCTTTAAGAGACTGTCCTACAGGTTTAATTGGAAGTCAGGTTTCATTTAAACTCACCGTGTTACTCTAAGGCAAAAACAGCCGCTGAAGATTTGTTCAGCTTAAAAGTGTTTTATCAGCACAATCTCATTAGTATGTGTAGGTAATCTTACATCAAGGTTATATAGATGTACTGACAAATGTTTACAAATCCTCTGAAATCCATAGTCAATATTCCGATTAATTTAGTCCCATTTAGTTCATAAATAAATTTCACATCAAAAGGGTCTGTCTCTGATAAAGTTTCTCCATCATTTAATGAAAGTCTCACTTGGTCAAAGGTTTAGGGACAATTGCAGACAAGTACAGATTTGTGCATTACAGTTTTATATGAAATGAATGCTTTTTTCCCTAGCAAGACATGTTAAATTGATCAAAAGTGACAATAAAGACATTTATAATCTTACAAACAATTTCTATTTCAAATAAATGCTGTTCTTTTGAACTCAAAAATATTAAGCAGCTCAACTGTTGATGGCTGCTAAAAAGAAATAAATTCTATTTTAAAATGTATTCAAAAAAAAAAACAGTTACATTTTTCAATATATTTTACAATATAACTGTTTTTACAGTATTTACCAACATCAAATTTTTGAACATTAGCCTATAGTCTATTTTATAGTTCTTTGTGTTTGGAGTATGAAAATATAGGCATATTATTTTTAGATAGCAAGCACTTGCAACATGATCATTCTTTGACCATACCACACCACCTGTCAAAAGACGCGTCTAATTCTTCATTATTACTATTAATGACAAAGTCATCAAAAAGATGAAACTGTCACAGGCTGGTTGCAGAAATGAGAGTAGTTGCAGGATCTATTTGTAGCAGTTATTTTATTTCACAACTTCAGTCAAAATAACAAACACAGGAGCACAGGAAAACACAGGAGAAAATCAAACCAACTAAACAGCTACATGGACGGACAAAGAATGACTCAAATAGAGGAACATATATTAGAGAAACTTGTTTCTGCCACTGAATAAAAAATAAATAAGGTAATTGCAACTTTTTATCTCACAATTCTGACTTTTTTTTCTGACTTAATAACTCGTAATTGCAAGTTCATATCATGCAATTCTGAAAAGATGTCAGAATGGCAAGAAAAAGAGTAAAAATTGCAAGAAAAATGTCAGAATTGAGAGATATAAACTTGCAATAGTGAGACAGAATTGGGAGAAAAAAAAAAGTCAGAATTGCGAGAAAAAAGCCAGAATTGAGAGACATAAACTCGCAATTTGAGGAAAAAAGTCAGAATTGCGAGAAAAAAAGCCAGAATTGAGAGAGGTAAACTCGCAATTGTGAGAAAAAAAGTCAGAATTGAGAGAAAAAAGCCAGAATTGAGAGAGGTAAACTCGCAATTGTGAGAAAAAAAGTCAGAATTGCAAGAAAAAAGCCAGAATTGAGAGAGGTAAACTCGCAATTGTGAGAAAAAAAGTCAGAATTGAGAGAAAAAAGTCAGAATTGCTAGAAAAAAGAAAAAAGCCAGAATTGAGAGACATAAACTCGCAATTTTGAGGGAAAAAAGTCAGAATTGAGAAAAAAGCCAGAATTGAGAGACATAAACTTGCAATTTGAGGAAAAAAGTCAGAATTGAGAAAAAAGCCAGAATTGAGAGACATAAACTTGCAATTTGAGGAAAAAAGTCAGAATTGCAAGAAAAAAGCCAGAATTGAGAGACATAAACTTGCAATTTGAGGAAAAAAGTCAGAATTGCAAGAAAAAAGCCAGAATTGCTAGAAAAAAAGAAAAAAGCCAGAATTGAGAGACATAAACTCACAATTTTGAGGGAGAAAAGTCAGAATTGAGAAAAAAAGCCAGAATTGAGAGACATAAACTTGCAATTTGAGGAAAAAAGTCAGAATTGAGAAAAAAGCCAGAATTGAGAGACATAAACTTGCAATTTGAGGAAAAAAGTCAGAATTGCAAGAAAAAAGCCAGAATTGAGAGACATAAACTCACAATTTTGAGGAAAAAAGTCAGAATTGCGAGAAAAAAGCCAGAATTGAGAGAAAAAAAGTCAGAATTGCAAGAAAAAAGTCAGAATTGAGAGGAAAAAAGTCAGAATTGCAAGAAAAAAGTCAGAATTGAGA
Organism: Chanodichthys erythropterus; assembly: GCF_024489055.1. Taxonomy (NCBI): domain Eukaryota; kingdom Metazoa; phylum Chordata; class Actinopteri; order Cypriniformes; family Xenocyprididae; genus Chanodichthys; species Chanodichthys erythropterus. Next base: position 30,082,199 of record NC_090225.1, on the reverse strand, counting down.
GAAAAAAAAGTCAGAATTGCTAGAAAAAAGACAGAATTGAGAGACATAAACTCACAATTAGAGGAAAAAAGTCAGAATTGCGAGAAAAAAGCCAGAATTGAGAGAAAAAAAGTCAGAATTGTGGGAAAAAAGCCAGAATTGAGAGACATAAACTTGCAATTTGAGGAAAAAAGTCAGAATTGCAAGAAAAAAGTCAGAATTGCGAGAAAAAAGTCAGAATTGCGAGAAAAAAGCCAGAATTGAGAGAAAAAAAGTCAGAATTGAGAGAAAAAAAGCCAGAATTGAGAGAAAAAAAAGTCAGAATTGCGAGAAAAAAGCCAGAATTGAGAGAAAAAAGTCCAAATTGCGAGACAAAAGCCAGAATTGAGAGACATAAACTCGCAATTTTGAGGAAAAAAGTCAGAATTAAGAAAAAAGCCAGAATTGAGAGAAAAAAAAATCTGAATTGAGAGAAAAAAAGTCTGAATTGAGAGACATAAACTCACAATTTTGAGGAAAAAAGTCAGAATTGAGAGAAAAAAGTCTGAATTGAGAGAAAAAAAGTCTGAATTGAGAGACATAAACTCACAATTTTGAGGAAAAAAGTCAGAATTGAGAGAAAAAAGTCTGAATTGAGAGAAAAAAAGTCTGAATTGAGAGACATAAACTCACAATTTTGAGGAAAAAAGTCAGAATTGAGAGAAAAAAAGTCTGAATTGAGAAACATAAACTCGCAATTTTGAGGAAAAAAGTCAGAATTGAGAGAAAAAAGTCTGAATTGAGAGAAAAAAAGTCTGAATTGAGAAACATAAACTCGCAATTTTGAGGAAAAAAGTCAGAATTGAGAAAAAAGCCAGAATTGAGAGACATAAACTCGCAATTTTGAGGAAAAAAGTCAGAATTGAGAGAAAAAAGTCTGAATTGAGAGAAAAAAAGTCTAAATTGAGAAACATAAACTCGCAATTTTGAGGAAAAAAGTCAGAATTGAGAAAAAAGCCAGAATTGAGAGACATAAACTCGCAATTTTGAGGAAAAAAGTCAGAATTGAGAGAAAAAAGTCTGAATTGAGAGAAAAAAAGTCTGAATTGAGAGACATAAACTCGCAATTGTGAGAAAAAAAGTCAGGACTGTGATATAAAAAGTCGCAATTATCTTTTAAATAGTTTTATTTTGTATTTTTGTTATTCTGTGGAGGAAACAAGCTCCCATACTATATACACATAAGCTGACTGAGGAGAAAACAAGAGACAGGTGGGACTAATCAGTCAAACAATGGGTAACTATGACAACAAATGAGCGTGAACCAAGGCACATGGAAAACAAGACACTACAAACACAGACCTAACAGAAAGAAACTATTTGAGCTTCTTCAAAGTAGCCATTCTTTGCCTATTTTCAAGCTCTGCAAACTCTCTCCATTCTCTCAACCAGCTTCATGAGGTTCATTCTGGGATGCTTTTTAAACAGATTTGAAGTAGTTCATATGTGCTAGACACTTATTGGCTGCTTTTCCTTCAACTCGTCTCCTCCAACTTTTTGAATAAAATGTTGTTGGGAAATTCCCTGAGAATTAATTATAGCAAAAAGAGGGCCAAAATCTGTGCTGAATGCAGTCATTCGCAATTGCAATTTTTCGGAATCGGCTCCATAAAAAGCAAAAGTGCACGACTGTAGGTGAAAATGCACACAAATATGTATTTTAATTTAGTTCTGTAAAGAAATCCAGGCATTCTATAAAACTAAAGTTAAGAATGGGATCATGAGAAAGATTAATCTGCTCTAACTTCTGAATGGTACAGTGTACAATGGGGAAAGGTCTCACCTGTTTGGATATTCTTTGATGACTTGGTATATGGTGACCTTGAGTGTGATGTTCTCGTATCTGACGGGACTTTGATCCTTATAAATCCTGAACTCGGCGGCGGTCACTGCCTCGCCTTCCGGAATCTGAGTCAGGTCGAAGCGAAACTCCCTGTAGTGTCGTCTGTGATGGGAGAAGTCCTTATCCCTCTCGACTGCACGGAAACACAAAGCGCACAATGAGAATCTGCACAGGACTCGTTTGTTTTGCACTGTAGGACGGAGAAAGACTATCGCACACATGTTGGGTGTCAGCAGCTGCTTTCTTTAAAAAGTCATTCATCAAAATGGTCAACATTCCACGCCTAGTCCAAACATTTGGACGACCAACAAAAGCAATATCCAGTCCATTAAATCAGCCATCTAAGCACAGGTAGCAGTCACTGCACAGGCCCTTCCCTGTACGCTCCATCCATGATGAATGGGCTGTCAGGTTAGAAAAACAGGCCTTCGCTAATACACACTACGTTAGCAGAGAAAAGCTGACAGGACACAAATTTCATGTTTTTGTGAACAAGTTTTCTAGTCAGATATTCTGACCTCCCAAGATTCTCATTTCTAATCTGCAGAAAATACCATGTGGGTGAGAGGTTATCACTGTCAGAAATGTAGTGCTACCTCCTAAACTTGTCCTAAATGGTAGAAACCTTGACAAGAAAACATATTTGATATATAGGAAGTGCCTAGTAGATAAGGCTTTCTCCATATATCTAGAAACTGCTCTGCCAGATGGCTATCAAACATTGCATTTAATGTGTTTTAACCCTTGAACAGGTCTCTGAACATGCAGTAAAGCACAATTTATACAGTATTCAATCTGATTATGGCATCTCTACCATTCTGTATCACAGAATAGTTAGGGTACTACAGTAGTTATCAGTGCAGTTTTCATTTACCATTTTCATTCCAGGTTGTAATCAGCATTGAAATAAGTAAAAAAAAAATATATATATATATATATTTTTTTTTTTTTTTTTCTATTTTATATAAATTGTTGTAATTTTGGCAGAAACTATAGTTACTGTGGTACATTTTTATAAGGGAATAAAGTAGAGATGCACTGATACTAAATTTCTCTGCTGATACCAATAGTTTGATTTTTCTAAGGAAAAAAAATCTCCCAACTGCTGCTGTAATCTACACAGGGAACTCTCTCATTTGATACATTGCTATAATAGTGGAGGTTAAAATTAACAACAGACCCCAAACTATTATATTCAACTGCTGTTTATTTTCAGATATAATCACTCAAATAAAAACTGAAATGTTTGTATACAACTCATAAGCACTTGTCTTCATGGCAAATGTATTCAGACATATATGTATAATTAATGGTAAATAATCTCGTCTCTAGTGTTTTTATGGCTAACTAACGAACTGTGAACATCGGATAACTTTCCTGAGGTAAATGCAACATTAAATGTATCTCAAGCTGTTTTATTGACGTCTTTCTGTGGTTGAAACACAGATTGAGTGATTACATGAGACATGATTCATTTCAGTAAGTTGTACTGTATCTTTCAACATACCTTCTGATGTTCATTCATGTTTTTTCATGCCATAACTTAAAAGTGGAAGAAAAGATTCCAGATCAGCGTTGACGCTTGATCCGTCACGTGACATTTAAGAGCGCCAAAACACCATTTATTGTTTGAATTTCATGAAAAAATGGACCGAAATTGAACGCTAAGGCTTTGTTTCTTATCCGAAGTAACAAATCACAAAGCTCTTTTGGGATTATTGGATGGAAAGTGCTTCAAATAACGTTTGGTCTAGGGAAAAACCACAGACCTGGCAACCCTGGCTTGATCTACGGGTGATTCAAATAGAACCTGCTTTTATGAAGCTATTTTTTAACTGTTAATGTGTTACTGTCGCCTTAACTAAATTCAACACACTTTCTTCACACACAGTATGAGTTGCAGTTTGACACGTTTTTCCTCTCCCTTTTGATCAACGGGATATAATCCGCCCTAATCATCGTCTGTTTTTAAACAATTGTGAATATAATTGCCTTCTTATGACTCATTTTTACAATATACAGTATTAATGTGTTCCTACAAAAGCCTTTTTAACATTGAAAGATGAGGGTGGAAAGACAGTTTTAATTAAAAGACAAAACAGATTGATACTTTCAACGTTAAAGGACATCTCAGTTTGGTAGAGATGAAACTGAACACTGATAGTTGTTATTACTAAACTTCAACATGCAAAGGAACAAAAGGGTTAAATAAGAACGTTCTTCTTGTAGAGCTAATTCCATGTATTCTGCGCTCCGTATCTTCGAAAGCATCAAATAAAGGCATGCATTCACGGTGGTGATGTACAGCGCTGCTTATGAAGCGCCGTGTGAAGCAGAAGTGTGTTTGCACTGCGGTGCCGGTGAAATAGCGCAGCTCGGCCTCTCTGATAGTTTATCTACAGTGAAAGTCTGTAGTTACTTAACACGGAGAGGTCAGAGGGCAGGCCACGGTTACAGCAGCTGGCCAGACTCAACTTCAGCATCCTGGCGGCTAATTAAGAACAGAGGATGGGGATATAGTGCTTTCCGGGCAATATTGGAGATATTGTTTAATTAATTCAGTGCGAGAGATCATTTAGAGTAAAAGTGTATTTTGAGTGCGTGGCAACGATCCAGCTTAAGCTCTACTCGTAGTTGAGTTTCTTTATTGTAATCTGTGTCATAGACGAGCTTTTTTTTTTAAACCCATGAACTACAACATCAACACCTTTTGTATTGAAACGCAAGGCAACAGTTTATCCAGAATCCGTTTAGCGCTTGAGCCTGATTACGTGGAAAGAGCTGCAGTCGCCGTACATGAGTGGAAACACATGGAGCACCGTTCAGGTGATGATGAAGACTCTATACCTTTACACACACGTTTATGTACTCTGAGGCCCAAACTGTGTTTATACTGAACTCCCTTTTGTATTCATCTCTCAAATCCATAAAAACAACAAATTCATACAAGGTTTTTGTGATTCATTCGTGTGTAGGATTCTATCCTGTCAGTAAACAGAACAATGACCTTTAATGGAAGAACGAGCCAAAACATGGCTAAACCAGCGTCTAACGCATAAATTAGATCTGCGAAGTAAGGAAAAAAAAAAAAAGCCACTAGCTACTGGCACCAGATTAGCAGATTTTGAGCAAAAGCGGCCCTTTCTTCAAGCTCTTTCCTCTGCTTAACAACAGGAAGTAATTAAGGCAAATTATCCTCAGGTCAGACAGTCACTTGATAAGTTTACATGAACTGTGAGGTGAGAGGTCACAGCCACTGAAGTTGCACAGTTCAGCGTATACTTATCATCTTATCACAGCATTCTTCAAATAACAGCAAAAAGCAGTTATTACTAACGACAGGAGATTAACAAACCCCGCATGTAAGCGCCGTTCGTAATTTGCTTCACTTCACCACGGTATGTGCATGCATGTGTATTCCGATATAATGACACTCTTTATAGCCACATTTTTATTTTCTCTCCAGAACCTGCAATTGCCTCAGAGTTTCCAGTAACCATACAGTCCTATATATACACCGTTTATAGAGTTTTCAAGGACAGTGTAGATGTGGAGGACTATATTCCAGTAATATGGGGGGGAAAAAAAACACCTGCTATTTTAACATTCATAGGAATTCATTCAATAACATTCACTGGAATCACAAGAAGGCACTATATTTGAGCTCAAACAACATAGCTTAGAAAGAGATGATATCAAGGACCTAGTGTAAAAGTGTCAATCAAATGAAGTCATATTGATTGCATTTTTAAAGCATTATTGTTGAAAGATAATGCATTCATTCCCGTGCATTTTTTCTTTTCTTTTCTTTTTTTTTTTTTTTTTACTACAATATCCAGCAAATTAAGTTTTTTCCCCCTCCAATTTAGTTTTTGTTTAACAAAACATAAGAAGTTTGTTTACTCGGCTCAGCCCTTAGACTCCCGTGTGTCTGCTAAATCCAACAGGTTGTAATTTTACATTTTATAAACTTAAATCACTAAATCTGTAATACTGTGACAAACAAAACGGTAGCTGGCGATTATCAATAATGAGCATTTTAAATCAGGAGCTAGGCTGTAATTGCATTCCTTCTTTAAACGAGCGCATATTTTAGGTTTAACCTTCGTGTTCTGGGGGTCTGAGAGACCGCAAGGCCCTTTCTGTCAAAAACACGCAGTGTTTTTATAATTTCCTTAATTTTATGAAAACAAAACTTCACATCTGTCCCTCATGGAGAGAAAAAAAAAAGAAAAAGAAAAATGTGATTAATTTGAACATTCTCTGACTAGCATAAACACTGTAGAAATGATAAATTTGAATTTGTTTTACTTTATTTTTCTACAATGTGACACCAAATAAAAGCAGTGTCACTGGATAACAATCACCTTTCTAATAAATGCATACAATTTTAGAAGTATAAAATGGGGATACATTGGCTATTCATTTTTTTAAATTAATTGATTTTTTTTTTTTTTTTTTTTTTTGAGTAGGTCAGAGCAACAAATTACAAGAAACCAGTTTGAACTGATATATAGTAAAAATGCTATAGTATTATTTTAAACACGCTGACATTCGACGTTGAGGTGAATTTAAACAGAACATAAAGAGCAACCTACCTAGATTGACAAAACTCATCACCATATCCGCGTCATTCAGAAAGTTGGTGTCGTGCGCGGTGGCCAAAGGCGGGCTCTGACTGGTCAACGGCGCCGCGCGGTACGGCTGCTGCGGGGCGCGCGAGTATCCATGTGGAACTCCAGAGGCGCTTTTACGCGCTTTCCCAGCGAGCGCCTTCCCGAGTATCGCGTCCTCCTCGTCGGTCGTCATCGCGTTGTACAGGTCCAGCATGAAGAGCGGTGCCGACGACGCTTGTTTGCCCGGGGAGAAGGGCCGGGGACGGTGGGGCAAGCCCAGGATGGAGAGGATTTCTCTCTGGATCTCTCGCCGCTCGTGGTTACGCAACCGCCTGTAAATAAAGCTCGAATGCACATGGTTGTCTCCTAAACCACACTGAACGCCGTGAAGAAAACCGAGACAGCTCCACAGAAGTCCAAATGTTGGCGCTCTCATCTTTATCTCTCAGGATGATGCTTTCACCAAGCGAGTGCTGCTGGGTTGATGATGGCGCTCTCCATGGTGCACCATGAATAACTTTGTTTCAGTTTCTTTATTAGCCCAATCAAGTCTTTATCCCGTATGTTTTGGAATGCACTCCTTCTTACACTTCAAAGTGATGCCTCGGGTCAGCTGGTGCTTGCGCTGTGCCACTGTTAGGCAACATCTTCACTAATGCCATTCAGTTGCATTTCGAACTGTTTAACGTCAATCAAATAATGTCAAAAGAGAGAGAAAGAAACAACTTACAAGGACTCTTCACCTGTGCGTTTACTGGAAACAGCACCAGCAGCCTGGGAACGGGAGCGCGCAGCCTCAGGAGTCAGTGCATGAACTAGCTCAAGTTGTGCGTGCACCAACACAAGACTGCATCCCTGAAAAGTGTTGAAAGCGGTAGTCCGTCCCACACTCTGGAGGGTTTGCATCAACCTCTAGCGGTCGTATATAAAACATCGTTGACCTGAGGCATGAATGCAAGCTCACCGTGAAATGAGAGACACTTGATATATGAGACCTTTCGTGATTAGTCAAAGGAAAAGTCCAGGCGGGCAAACACCTGTCAGCTTTATTTCAGCGCTGCTCGCTCTGCTGCCTTATATTCGAGCTCACAACTATTGAGCGCGCTTCGCGGTGCGCAGTGCCATTATCTGTAAAATGATGAGACTTTTGCAAACTAAAATCTTGCAAACGCTAGGCTTATATAATAATACTGAAGGATTATGATCGGATTATATGCATTGTACCCACGTATTCATTTCTTTACAAAACTAAAACTTTGAGGATATAGGCTCACCTATGCAGTCTAAGCAAAGGCTGGCTGCTTTGAAGGATGTTTTGGTGACTGTATACATCTTTAGAAAAATGGAAAGAACACAGTTGATAGTGTTATGACTTTGCCTACCGTCCTTGATGACTTACTGTTATAAAACTTTTGACCGGTAATGTAAAAATCCAATGAATATCAACTCCCCGTGAGGGCACTTAAATATCTGAAGGTGAATCCTTTGAGGTTCCAACGTATAACTACGTATTAACAATGAGACCAGGCTGGAGGTTCAGATGAAGACCGAGCGGCAAGTCTTGTCAGGGAACATCCTAGATGTTAGAAAGAGCAACAGCGCCATCTAGGACTGGATCTGCGGCTGAGTGCAATTACAAGAGAGCCGCGTTTTGAACAGTAAAGCTTTTAAGTAGCACTTTAGCTTTAAAATCCCCCTGAAATCAAAATGTAAGTTTTTTTTTTTTTTTTAGCTTTTAGTATGAATATGTTAGTCTTAAGGTTGTGAATAAGCTGGTGTGCTCCTAAACAAAGACACAATTCGCATTTAGGAGATTTAAGCATTCAAAAATTACCGTCTCTCACTTACGCTAAAATGGATCACGGATTTTCATGACATCACTGCGGATCACAGATCTCCTGTCCAATCAGATGCTCTATAGAGTCTGAAGTCCCTCCCCCTACATTATAAATATGCTGAAGCTGCGGCTGACTTCGGTCACTTGTTCACACATTTACTGTTTTCTACATGAATGGCACATAGAGCACTATATAGGGGACAGGGAATGATTCCGACAGTGTACATATGCTTTCCACTGAAGCGTCTGGTTTCACGTTAGTGTCACGTGAACCGCTGCAGCGTGTGCACAGTCTGCTCCGGTCCAGAGACCCGAGAGCATAGAGCGGATCATATTTTAAAGCGATATGGAGGAGTTTATGAGGAGAAACGGTTAAAGATTATAAGGAAAATGAAGCTTTACCAAGTTCAACAGCTCTGGCCGAACCTTGATATAAATAAAACGCTATTGGCTATTTTAAAAAAAGGGGAGGAGCTGAGGTCTTCCCCTTTTAGTTGAAATTACATCAACACATTGAATAATGCTGCGTGTTCCAAGACACTTCAGTGGGCCTTTAATGCTGAATGTATGAGATCTTCTAACCCTAAGAACATCCCCGTGTCACGTATTCTTCCACGCAAACAGATCAAACTAATTCAGAATAATTTGATTAGATTACCTGTTACCTATTAATTCACCATGAACATATTTCATGCTATTATATATTAGCAGAGTACAATTTTAAAATGTCAGTGATCAATTGATTGCAGGGCAGAGACAGGAATCCAACAATGTTTTTTTTTGCTCCTCACATTTAGATTTTCAGGGTTCCATTTATGACCATGTTATGGGACACTATATGAATAGGGCTAATAACCATATAGTACACATTCACCACATCATAAATTATAGTATTTTTGTAACAGAACATGAAGCAACAACAGCAACAAAAAAAATAATAAAAAAGTTTTAATTAATATTATTATTAAAAGTCAAACACATGACTGTAATAAAAAAATAATCACTGCAAAAATAAGAAAGCGCTCTCACAGGAGAAGCTGTAACTGATATCAGTTCTTATAAATAACAAAAAATTATACATTTATGTGAAGGTGTGCTTTATTACACACCCTTTATCAACCAAGGGAGAAAAAAAGACAATTTGCTGTAGAGGAAGGTGGCTTAAAATGCACATGATAAATTTGTTCATTTTAACATTTAATACAGATATGATCTAACCACGCTCACTGTAATCTGAAGACTATGGAAAGCCTGGAAAATATCAGAGAATTATAAAATTGTGATCCCAGGCCTGGAAAAGGTGTGGAAATGAATAAAATCTTAAACATTAATGAAAAAGTCCTGGACATTTCTATAGTGAATATATACTTTTTCTGCTCTAAAATATTAAACAATTTTTTTTAAATGTTTCCTGTAATCACAAATGCCTGGAAAAGTCATGGAAATTCGTTGGTCGCTACATGTGGGAACCCCTAGTAGGAATATATCTAAAGGGACGAGAATGATCATGGATGTCTGCGAGATATTGCGAAGAAGGCATGAAGCGCTGCAGAAGAACTCCCATAACTTGAAAGCTGCAAAAGAAACATCCGACCACAAAGAAACACAAACGCGAAATGGACAGTAAATCTGGCATCATAAATACATCGAGATGATTGGCTGGTGATGGTTGAACGCCACTTGGGGGAGCAAGAGAGTGAGGAAAACGAGTCGACGTCTAGGTAGAATTTCCACTGCGAGAGTTGCAGAGCTCCTCACACTGGATGCTTTTCACAAGTGTTCGGCTGATGCTTTTTATTCCTCGTGAATAAATCATGGCACATCTCAGCTTATGACACAGTAAGACAAGTGTTGAATCGAGTCGTGGACAATCGCTGGTGTTAATGTAGGCAGCGTCATCTTATTATTTACACTTTAAGAGGTACTTCATGTGTCCATGAGTGTGAGACACTCTTGATCATCCTGAGATTGGAAAGATTGGCTGTTACTGTTTTCTTTCATTCACCGAGCAGCACCGCATCCAGACTGTCTGCATTCCAGCCAAAGCTCCTTCAATAGTTTGGCCCTTTACTGAAAGGATCTCTTCGCAACATCGCGCTGTAGCACATGGACGGATGGCACACACCTGGCTGGCCGGGCTCACCGGGGTGCCCTCTCTTCCCCTCCTCGCCGCTGTGACCAGGCGGGCCCGGCTTTCCTGGCTGACCTGGTTTTCCCACTCCTGCCGGACCCATTGGACCTGGAGCCAAAGTGAGATTCTGTGTCAAAGTGATATTCTGACAGTTTCTATAATAAATAAAAGCATTCCAGCTCTTGTGTGTTCATCTTAAACTACTGTCCACCATGTAAATAATTACATCTGGGTTCTACATTATTTTAAATGTTTAAATGTATGTAATCAACGACACAGCATACAGTATGTCTAACATAATTCTTTGTATTTTCAGTCTTAGAAGTAATAATGGTAGCATTTTATTTTACACTTTCCTGGTACATATATAGCAATTATATTGTACATACAGGTAAAAGAGTGGTAACACAAGGTACTTACCTGACATGTATGTACATGGAAACTAATAAGAAACGCCAATGTACTTTCCAACGGTACATAGATGATAATTACTTTGTACCTATAGACAAGTGTTGGGTAATAACAGGCGCTTACTTATAGTGTCCGTATATATAGTAACTAACAGACACATTACTGTACTTACTAATGGTATGTACATGTATGTTGTATTCACGGACACGTATGGACACACATAACAGACACTTACTTACAGTGTGTGCATGTTAACAACAGTACAAAACAGAGGCTTACCAAATAGTGTTTTCTCACTGATGCCATTTAAAAAACAAGAAATAAAGTAATTGTTTTGCTGCACTTTATGTATTGTTTTATGAACTGTTAATGCTAAATTGCTCTCCACAACAGTGCATCTTATTTTACAGTCCTTACTAGTTAATATGCTTAAGCTTATTATTACAAAGGTTAAAGAGCTGGTAATTCCTATGTAATGTTTATGTACAAGGGAGCACTTTATTTTATAGTTCCATGTATTCACTATGAATGTACTAGTGAATATTCCAATTAGTTAATGTGTAAGTTACACCTGAGGGGCCGGCTGCATAAACTTAGCCTCTGTGTTAAAACTGTGACTGAAGATCTAGCCACTGGTAAGAGCTGGTAATTCCTATGTAATGATTATGTACAAGGATGCACTTTATTTTACAGTCCTATTCCCATGTACTTACTATGAACGTACTAACTAGTGAATATACCAGTTAGTTAATGCGGAAGTTACACATTACTTAGGTTGGGGGGTTCCTGTTATTACCCACAATTGTCTGTAAGTACTACATAGTTACCATGTACATACCATTAGTAAGTACAGTAATGTGTCTGTCAAGTTACCACAAATAAGTGCCTGTTATTACTCACACTTGTCCGTAAGTACAACATAGTTACCATGTACATACCATTAGTAAGTACAGTAATGTGTCTGTTAGTTACTATATATACGGACACTATAAGTAAGCGCCTGTTATTACCCAACACTTGTCTATAGGTACAAAGTAATTATCATCTATGTACCGTTGGAAAGTACATTGGTGTTTCTTATTAGTTTCCATGTACATACATGTCGGGTAAGTACCTTGTGTTACCACTCTTTTACCTTTATGTACGACATAATTATTATATATGTACCAGGACAGTACACGACACGTACTGTAAAATTAAGTGCTACTTAGATTATGAATCTTTAAATTCACACAGGAATTGTCAATTTAATAATTAGTGTTAGTAGTGGTGCTGCATCTGCTCACCTGGTGGTCCTGGGAGACCTGGGTCTCCAATTCCTGACCGTCCTTGATTTCCTTTATCACCTTTTTCTCCTGGATCACCTGAACATAGCCAGAAAAAAATCAGTTTGTGTGCTTCAAAACAAACAAACTAAATTATTATATGCACATGTATGCTGATACAGATTTTACTTTGGAAGCTATTAAAGATTTCTGTCCCTCTATTGACAGTCCACGCAACTACCACTTTGATGCTTCAAGAAGTTCATTGAGATTGTAAAACTAATCCATATGAATTGAGCGATTTAATCCAAATTTTCTGAAGAGACAAGTGTGCTTTATATGATAAACAGATTTAATTTAGGCTTTTATCCAAATGTAAACATCCATCAACGCACACATCGGATATGGTAAACGGAAGCTCAAGCATGTTTGCTTGAAGTGCAAGAACCAATGAGGTTCAGTCTCATGTTACGCAGCGCGTTTGAGCTTCTGCTCTTTATGAACTTTTTGAAGCATCAAAGTTCTAGTTGCGTGGACTGTCAATGTTAGGACAGAAATCTCTCAGATTTTATTAAATATCTTCATTTGGTTTCGAAGATGAAACAAGATGAGGGTGAGCAATTAATGATAGCCATAGCAACCAATGAACAGGGGCAAAGGAAACGTGAACTAATGAACATGAACATGAAATGAATGTTTTGTGGGCATTCAGGGAACTGTCCTCAGTTGGTTTAAATCATATTTAACAAATAGAAGTTTCTCTGTTAGATTAGGTAATTTTTCTTCTAACTCAACTCTCCTGTGGAGTTTTGTTCTCTGTATTTACTTCCTCCGGTTCAGAAAGCACGGTTTATCATATCACTACTATGCAGATGATACCCATATTTATTTACCTCTGAAACGCAACAAACATCTTTTTGCATGCCTAGATGAAGTAAAAATGTGGTTCTCTCAAAATGTCTTATTTCTGAATGAATCAAAGGACAAGGTTATGTCTTTGGCCCCCATAAAAAGCTCTGGGAGCAGAAGCATTGACCTGGACTACTTTGCTCCTTTTACCTCATCCTGCATTAAAAACTTAGGTGTTTTTTGGGATCAAAACATCAAAAGAAAAACAAATAAATGCAGTGATGAGCTCTTGTTTTTTTAGCTGCGTCTTCTCTCTAAGATTAAATCCTCTCTCTTAGAAAACCTTAGAGGTCGCCATCCATGCACTCATTACGTCTCGCTTGGATTACTGCAGCTCTCTTTACTATGGCATGTCCAAATCCTCTATTGCTCATCTCCAATTATAGCAAAATGCAGCTGCAAAATCCTCAAAAGAAAACACAAATCTGATCACGTTACTCCAATTTTGAGGTCGCTGCATTGGTTACCTTTGCATTTTAGAACAGAATTTAAAATTCTTCATGTTTTTAAATCATTAAATAACCAGGCACCGAGCTATTTGTCTGAGCTACTCTATCCATACAATCCCACACGAAATCTGAGGTCCAGTGATAAGAGACTTCTCTCTGTCCCCAGATCGTGATTAAAGCATAGAGATAGAGCCTTTGCTATTGTTGGCCCTCGGCTGTGGAACAGCCTTCCGGATTATATCAGATCGGCACAGTTTTTAACTGTTTTTAAATCTTCTATTAAAACCTATTTTTTTCCCCTTGGCTTTCAATTCATTGTGAGCTTCTGTCATGAATGTGTGGTTTGCTCGGTTTCTCTTCCTCTTCTGTTTTGTTCAGCCATATTTGCTGTTTTTAAATGTGCTATATATATGAAATAACCTTGAACCTAACACAGGTAAACTTAGGGGCCATTTACCCGACACCATTTTCAACTAAAAAACAAAATCTTTTTATGCTTTTTCGCTGTTCATTTACACGACAACAGCGTTTTGGGTGCCTGCACACGCAAAATTTGAAAACGGGTTTTTAAAGTTTTTGAAAATTATACCATTATTGTCTCTGTGTAAACTACAAAAAAAGTGAATTTGTGAAAACAGTGAGGCAAGTGCATGCATATAACTTGTTCAGTCTATAAGTGCGTAGTATTTCTTTACAAAGCGACATCGCCAACTACTGCCCAGGCAGCAGAATACAGCATTTTTAGTCGCTTTCGCGGATCCGTGTGAACGAGGATCATTTTGACAAACGTTGTCATGTCATCTATGCATTAAAAAATGCAAATGAAAACTTTTTCCGTTTTTAGCTCATCATCATCAAGTAAACATACCACAAACTTAGTACAAACTAAACAGAAATTTCACATGACACACAGCACAAGACACATCTAGAGAAAACACACTCCCCCCTCTGTAATTAACACAGAGATGTTACTTCTACCTGAATCGCAGACATGGGGTGATAAGACCTGTAACTCAAATGTTGTTCAGAAAACTAG